>NW_006264042.1:13658-14970 GCF_000469605.1 Apis dorsata
TTTTTACCCGGCAGCAGCGGGCCGCAATTAAAAACTGTTTATTTATTCAGCTCCGGCTTTTTAGCATTCGCCCTCACCCCGGGCGAGGCTAGGGACGCCGCCTCCGCCATCATCCACGCGGCAACCACGATTTTTCGGCTTGGCTTGGAACCAATGCTGTTTCCAATTTCCCCTGGAACGTGTGTCATTTTCCAGCCCAGGCGTTGAGCCGGACGTTACCCGAAAAAAATTATACGAAACGGACATTAAAAAACATAATGACCGCCGAGTTTTACCGACCGAGTTTTATAATATTTCGGTTCGATCTCGGGCGCCTCGGTTAACCGACCGAGGCGAAAGGGAATCGCCTCGAGTGTCTCGCTTTTAAAATCGCCTCGGAGAGTAGAATTTCGAGACGAGTCGCTAATGGCGACGCGCGTGCAACACCTATATATATATATATGCATCTATATACACTTGTTCCCTTCTTCTCTTCCCGACACTGACCTACCCGGATTTTTTCCCTCCCCCTCCAATATCGTATATTTCGCGCGCGACGAAGGTCGAGCCCCGGCGTTCGGATTCGGCGATTCGGTAGTAGTGGTANGTGCAGGATCGGGTACGGGTACGCGACGCTATCTCTCGCCGAGATTTATTATTTAATCTCGCGTCACGATATTTATTATTGCACGTAACCCCGTGGGTCTATAAAAATATCGCGCGCGTTATCGTGCATGTACCGTCCGGTCAATAACAAGCTGACGATACCTTGTGCCTCGTGTCGAAATCGAGCACGCAATTCTTTTTCCTCTTCTTTTTTTCGCGTACGCAAGGAGAAGAGAACGAATTCCATATATATATATATATATACTCGACAAGAATACAGGAAAGACAAAGGAAAGAAAAAGAGAGAGAGTCGTATGAAAGAAACACGGGTTACACGGCCACGCGGTCGAAGCGCGCTTCGTTCGTCGCAACGCGAGAAGGACACGACGGTGCGTGAGGGGGCTACGAGGGGGAGGAAGAGGAGGAGGAGGAGGTGGAGGAGGAGGAGAAGTTAGAACAAATAAAGCGATAAAATATATAATATTACGTCGTATACCGCCGGCTGGTCGACTCGTGCATTCCAGAGTGCATTGCCCTCGCAAATACTCCCCCGGCCTTTCCGACGAGGCACACGTCACGCCGGCCTTAATACGAAATTACTGCTAAAGCGTGCCAGCGCGTACGCTTTTCGCCGCGAATTTCTTTCGCGATGCTCCCCCGCGGCTCGCCTCTTCCTTCCTTCCTCCCTCCCTTCCTTCCTTTTCCGATTTTCATCTCTCTCGCCCCT
>NW_006264042.1:14989-19293 GCF_000469605.1 Apis dorsata
CTCTTCGCTTCAGAATGCGTTCGTGCGTTGCATTTTTCGAGTAGGAGAAGTAGGGCGAAAATTGAACAGGCCAAGTTTTCCACTGGACGATGAGATTTATATAGAAATTGTTGTTATTGTTTCTCGTATATCGGAAGGGAGACGCTTTATGATGGATCGGTTCGAAAGAGGAATGGGAGGAAGAAGAACTGTGAGTGGGTTTTTTTTTTTTTTTGGAGGAGGAAGGCGGGCGAAGAATGAGATAAACTGTTGAATGAAACTGTTGATTGTACGCGAGATATATTTTATCCGATATCCGTGCTCGTTTTCAACTTGAATTCGCGGCAATCACCTGGCCATAAGATAAGCGTATCCATATTTGAAAATAAAAGGTGTGAAGGGAGGGGCATTGTTGCACAGAGATTTTTTTCAAGGAGACTTATAATGAAATCTTGCCGATCCCCTTACAGGATTTTGTCCTGTAAAATATCTATCGACTATTAACACATTCTTGGATTTGAATACCTATTTGGGAATACATATTTGTTTGTCACGTTGCATACGGGTCTCTCTGTTTTGAAAAAAGGTAGCAACATCGTATGCAAAAAGGGAACGCGATTTACATATTATTATTGTTGTTATTATTATTATTATTATTACGTACGATATAACGATATACATATTCATATAGAAGGATATAGAAGAAATTGCGTACGAAATTACGAGATATAAATATATATATATATATATAAATGTAGAATGGAGTTTAAATTCAATGGTGAAATAAAATGGTATAGTTTCATATTTAACGGAAAAATGCGTTATCCGACGTGAAAATGTAACATTGAATATCTTTATTTTTTTAAACTCCGATTTTCGACTCCGTCCGTTTAATTCGTTTATGGAGTGTTTCGGGCAAAATTAAAAAAAATAACTGTATCCTTCCTTCCCGTCCAATATCTCGAATGATGATACGAACGAGCAATTTTTTTTTTACGAAAAACTTAAGTATCATCTCGCAAGAAAAAAAAAAAAAAAAAGAAAAGAAAAGAAAAGCACAGACTTGAGCAATTATAATTACTCAAGCGCGTAAAGATTCCTTTAAAATATGCATTGAAAATTTTTCCCCCCAATCTTTCTGACGCGAATTATACAAAAGAATATATAAACGAGAGAGGAATAAATATCAATATTCCGCTTGTAAATTTATTTAAAGATAACAACGCTTCTTAAAAAAAATATACAACGCGATACACGAACAAATGCGTAAGTCACATGGCTTGGTAACGCACGACAGAAAGAGGAACGACGAAGTGAAATTTCCGTGAAACTGAAACTTTTTCGAGGAAAAAAAAAAAAATCTCCACGAATACTAGCTCGTTCACGATCGAATTAAAAAGATCGAACTGAGCGTCCATACGCACCCCCTCCCCCGAAACAGATCGCCCATACAGATCTTTCCATACTCTTGCGATAAACAAAGGGTTTCGCGGTTACCGAAAATACCTCGCCACGTTGGAGAAACACGCGTGTAGTGGAAAGATGAGTTACGATCGGCGAAACCGTCTACCGTTTTGAAAGAAGGCAGCTGCCAAAGGATTTTAGGGCCAATTACGGACGTCCACTCAGGGACGGGGTCGTAAATAATTTTGCGAGGAGTGGTGGTGGCGTAGCGAAGAGAGAGAGAGAGAGAGAGAGAGAGAGAGAGAGAGAGAGGAGGGGGGGGGGGGTGGCGAAGAGAGAGAGAGAGAGAGAGAGAGAGAGAGAGAGAGAGAGGAGGGAAGGGAGGGGGCGATCTCTCCGTCGTAAATACACGGGGCCAAGTATAAAAATGATCCCCGCGGTGGAAGGAATAACACACAACCGACCGGCCGGCCGGCACTCACGCTTATACGCGCGGCGAGAAAACAAACCGGAAACGAGACGAAAAATCGTCCCACGTTCATACGTATTTTTACATATTAAAGTAAAATAAATTCCGTCCCAGTGGATTAAGCCCAGGTTACCACCGCCCGTTAACGCATTAAACGCGGGGATTCCGCGTGTTTTTACGCGTTTCTGGCCAGTCACAGGCCAACTTGTTCAAAGCGATATTGATTTTCATTAAAATTTTTATACATTTCATAACGGATCTTTTATTTCATGAATGCGCGGAAACGCGCGCGCGCGCGCGCGCGTCCTCCCTCCCCTCCCCCTACGCTACGCCCCGGTTCTTTTCCGGATTTTATAATTGATCGAGTAATTCCCGGGAAATTTGCATTTTAATGCCAATGAGAATTTCTGTTTACGCAGGATTTGAAAATGGCCCGTACGTAATACGCGTTAATAAAAGTGAACGAGGCCACGCGCCTCGATATTCCTACTGCCACGGGGGGCAGATCGTAGGTGTTATCTCGATGGAGGGAGGGGNAGATTTGGAGAAGAACGAAAAATTGGGAATCGATGGAAATCGAGGTGTAAACTCGAGAAATTTTTTTCCCCTATCGTACGATTTTTCTTCTTAATTTGTAACTCGTTATTCTTTTGCATAAATGTTTAAATATTGGTAACCATTGGTAACAAAATTTGTAAATGTTGACGCGCGTCTTTTCCCCGTTTTTTCATCGTTCTATCTTTTCATCGTGAAGAGAGAAGAAGAAAGAACCTAGGAAAAACGCATTTGAAAAATTGCGCCACGGGAAAATAACTCGAGAAGATACGAGAAAGAGGAGGAGGAGGAGGAGGGAAGAACGCTCCGTCACACGCCTCCTCCTGTTTGACAAACTTTACAACGCTTAAACTCTCGTTGACAGAGAGGCTTCGAGGTCCACGCGCCGCTTTCCTTCGGAATCACCGAGTAAGAGGAAAGGAATTCCGATTAATCCCCCCTCCCCTCCTTGCCTTGTCCCTCGGTGGAGCGAACGCCGGCCGTCCGATTGGGAAACCTTTTTTTTCGTTTTCTCTGTCGCGGTAAATCAACCTTTTTCTTCGTGTAACAGGGCTCGTTTAATATCGAGGGGAGGGGACGAAATATTTTTCCACGTGTTATACGCGCACGTAGGATGCATTCGATTCGTGAATTTACGTATTTTTTACGAATCGTTCGATTCATCGCGAAATCGAAGGTGGCGAAACGTAAGAAATAAATTATAGAGTTGAGAAAACGGTTACGAGGATATCGTTGGTTCGCGACGGGTTGCGCAACCGTTTCAGCTACGAAATTAGCATTCGGGGCTAATAAATCAAAGCCGGATTGACTTTGATGAAAATTAGATTTTTGTTATTAAATATCGGCGGCTAAGAAGCTCGTAACTTTACGATACGAACGCGAATTCGAAGATTAGATGAAAGAAAATTATTAAAAAAAAAAAAATTAGATGGAAGAAAACGGAAAGCTTCTGGACTGTGGAGAATTTAGAAGAATTTAGAAGGTTGATTCGAACGAGGAATCCGATGACGACCTCCCCGGCACCATTGCCACGGCTAAGGACTCGATTTCACCGGTTCCGCTCCGAAAATTCTTCCGGATGGAACCATCTCGTCGTTCGCGAACGCTCGTCATTTTCGGGATTTGAAAGAATTCGTGGGATACTTGGCCAAGTGGAGGGGAGCACGTTTGCACAGAATGGTATACGTGTACATTGTGGACGCGGAGTGAAAGAGGCGAATCGCAGAGAGGGGAAGATGGGGGACGAGGCCAATGCGTGTGTACATAATGATCATAATGATATACAAATAAAATATTCGCGGTGGTTTCTTCTCTCAGAACACACCTACTCGATGCCTTCTACGCAGTGTCCCGAAAGTAGGCGCATCAGCCTTGAACGTACAACGAGATCCACGCAACGAGATTAAACACACTTCTTACTTACCGAGTTTGAATGAACAACTCGAGGGGGCCTTTCGAAAATCGCGCCAGCGTTTTCTTCGAGATAATTAACCTTGAATATTTTCATCCTCCTTTTCCTTTTTTTATATAATAATCGTAATTGGGATAAATTAAAAGGAACACGAGAGAGTTCCTTTAATCTCTTCGACGAATCGTCGTATTAAAATTACGCGATGGATTGAAATACAGTCGAAAGCACAGGAAAAGGAAAAGAAAATCGGAATCCTCTCTTCCTTTCCAACTATCTCTCATACAGCGATGATTTCAGATATGCCGGAACCACGTGGCTCGAGTCGACACAATCTCCCCTCCACAATCGATCCTCCTCTCCAAAATTTCAAACGTTACCGTCTCGTTACACCCGTGATACCGTTGAACGATCGCGTATCGGCGATCGTTATCGCCGGTGAAAAATCTGTCACCCCTTAAACCGAACGAGCTATAAATCTCGCCTACC
>NW_006264042.1:19544-21356 GCF_000469605.1 Apis dorsata
TCGTGTTATCTACGCCTGACTGACGTTCCTTCTCTCTCTCTCTCTTCCAGAGACGAGCATCTTTACAATAATAATTTTCTCCCTACGAACGATTGGAGAGAAATTTCAACTTACAACCCCCTTCCCAAAAGTGAGAAAGGGGGCGAGAAAAAAGGAGGAAAAGGAGGGGGAAAAGAGCGACGAGTGCAACGCACCTCTACGGGCACCCCGTAGACGACGAGGACGAAGACCGCCGCCGCCGCCGACGGTGCCGCCATTGTGCACAGCGTAGAATAAATAACGCCGTGGTAAGAATGCCGCGGGAGATATTATACGGCGACTACAGTGTGGTGCAGAAGTAGGCCACCATTACAATATTTTATTACAAGGCACTAACGTACAATCTAACGTGCTCGTATGCATTCGTAATGAACGTATATGAGTCGTGTCGAACGTACTCTCTCTCTCCCTCTCTCTCCCTCTCTCTCCACCGCCCCCTCCTCCTCCTCCTCCTCCTCGCTCCTCGCGCGGTCTCTCTACGCACACCGAGTGTTTTATTGAAATTTATGACTACCCGCCTTTGTGTGGATACGCGCGTATACGCGGTGCCGATGCGCGCGCGTACGCGCGCACACACACACGTAGGGGGCACGGGGGCGAGCGGCGCGGGCCGTGCCAGTTCCTGCGTGCGAGCACATATGCGCTCCACACGTACCGCGCACATTTCTTTGCTTCTCCGCTTCTACATATTATACGCGCGAATAATATATTATGTATAATCTGCATGCCGTATGCGGCTCTCCGTGCTAAATCCAGAAACCGTGAGCCGCACCGGCGGATCCGCGCGTCCGATAGGCCCACCGACCTCTCTCTCTATACTACTTTTTCTCCATTTCTCTATCCACTTCTCCTTTCTCAATTAGACAGTTACTGCGTTACTCTTTTGAGGGAGGGAGGGAGGGATCACGTCTCCTCGATCTTTTTCCTTTGAGACGAGTCGAATCGAAGAGGGGCGAAGGGAACTCGGATCCATCAACTCTGGCCCCTGGCTCCTTTTTCTCGCGTGTTTATTTTTCGCGGATTCCGAAGGAACGAACACGTTCATCCGACGGTCAATGACTTGGGAGAATACATTTGGTGGGAACGAAAGCGATTCGAATCCATCGTGCATATCCGGCCGTGTACGATAGGAATCGCGCAAATTCATCTCGGCGACTGGTCGTATAAATAAAAGTTTATTTAAAGACGGTACGCTCGTATACACGATGTAGCGTACGCAACACCGCTCTCGCGATCGCGAGACGGGGTGGAGAGAAAAAGAGAGTGCGAGAGAGAGGATGGGGGAGGGTGGAAGGGAGCCGAACTCGAATCCGCGCGTAGGTAGTCGGTATAGGGCTGCGCGTTTCGCGCGAAGGAGGAGGAGGAGGAGGAGGAAAGAAGGCGAAAGAAACGCGAAAGCTCGAGAGGAGGGAAAGAGGGCGAGGGGGGTGGAATGCGCAGCCATGCGGTTTTACAGTGAGCTTATAGTTTACGTTATAAATTATTATTATCGTATTTCATACGAAGAATAAGATTTATTAAAACCCTATAGATTACCGCTCGTACCAGGCAATATATTACGCGCCGTGTACCCGCGTGCACCGGTACATTCGTAACCCGAGCTTCGACGCACACGCGTGCACCCACGTACGACGCTCGTACACATGTCGTAACGAATCGTGCCTCCACGTACCCGAACTTGTATCCCGTATCGTTTCCACGGATCGCCGCTGTTTCTCGATTCCCCCCGATCGCTACGCTACGCTCGCTTGGACGCCGACTCGCGCAGCCTTC
>NW_006264042.1:21362-25775 GCF_000469605.1 Apis dorsata
TCCTCGAAGAGGAGGATAGAGTAATAGTAGTGGTAGTGACATTTTCCCTTTCGAAGGGAGGAACCGGAGGAGGCTGGAAAAGTTTGGCTGGGTGTAATTTATTTTCCTTTCTTTTTATATAGATTTTATACGATTTCTATGTAAATCGAAGTATACCACCACCCCATCTGACGAGTTTCTCGAACGTATTATGTTATCGTCTTCGTGGTTATTTTAATACTCGTTAATTAAGGCCACGATCGAAAGAGAATTTAAAATATCCTTTTTTCTGGGTTCTTTTCTCCCCTCGATTACAAAAATTGCAAGAAGTTTACACGAGAAAAATCTTACTACTTACAGGCTGTTTACAATTGAAATTACGATGGATCTTGTTTCGACGAGTTTCATTGGTAGCATTCTCTATCTCGTTTTCTCTCGGCACCGCTCGAAATTCGCCACAGCGAGTAGGAGGAGGAGGAAGAGATTTCTCCCTTTCCCCCTCCCCCCCCGAGTCTCGCTTTCCAAGTCTCGGCGGAAAGTTGGATACTTTTCAACGATTAACGTTTCGAATCGGACACGGCTGGCAAGCGCGATGCAACGACAAATGTTGAAAAATAGATCGATCGGCCGGAACGAAAAAAATATTAGCCAGCGATTCGAGATTTTCTCGTTTTTACCAGTTTGTATATATATATATATATATATATACATATATACATATCCATATCCAGGGGTCCGTTGGGAGAAGCGGCTTGACAAATGCGTCGAGTTTCTGCCCGGCTACGCGNCCGACTTCTCTCTGTGCCGCGCGCGTTTCCTCGCTTCGACGCGGCTACACCGTCGACCAACACCGCACGTGTTCCAATTACTCCAAACGAACGAACGAACGAACGAACGAACGAAGGGAACGAGCAAAGCAGACGAAAGCAGAGAGAGAGAGAGAGAGAGAGAGGTCTCGTTTCCTTTCCACGGCGACTCGATTCGATTCGATTTATCGCGTTAACCTCGCGTATTGCTTCACGGGGGAGGTAAATATCGGCCGAGTCGAATTTCGTTTCGTTTATTTCGACCATCCCCGCGCGCACGCGCGATATTCGAATCGATATTCGAATCGATTAGAATCAAACGTGGCTGCTACTAGCTTGCTACTACTAGGGATCGGAAAGGTGATTTCACGATCAATCGAAATACGAGGATATAGAAAGCCGAGACCGTTCGAGGTGACGAATTACAGAGACGAATCGTGGCAAAGGTCCGCTATCGCTTCGCGGATAGAGAGGAGGGAGAGAGAGAGAGAGAGAGAATGGCTTGCCAGNNATCCGACCTATTCGTGCGCGGCTAGATAACG
Source organism: Apis dorsata (assembly GCF_000469605.1). NCBI lineage: Eukaryota > Metazoa > Arthropoda > Insecta > Hymenoptera > Apidae > Apis > Apis dorsata. The sequence continues at coordinate 22,690 of NW_006264042.1, forward strand.
CGAGAAGAACGGAACGCGGCTCTGGCGTGGAGTGGGACGGTAAGTGAGACGTGGGAGAAGGAAAGATGCTCGCGGGAAAAGAGAGACAGATAGGATAGGCGGCATTGATATACGAGATCGGGACGCACGTACGTGCCCTTCTATCAAGTTTATAGGTGTGGTATCGCTAAAAATTTAAATCGCGTGATTACCACGCATTTAATTGACCTCGGTTAACGAATAGACCGGTCGATTTCTATTCTACGTTGTTGTCTGTATCCCCTTTTCCTTATTGCTCGCTATGCATCACTTCGATCCGGAAATCGGATTCGATTCGACGTTCCTTACATTTTATATATATATATATATATATGCGTTCAATAAAGGAGAGCAACTCGATGTCAAATATCGATATATAATATTTCATTCCCCGTAATATTGATTTAACTATTCGAAAGATCGCGTTGCATTTGCAGACGAAGAAATATCGATGGATTGCATCTATTCAATAAATAGATATAAATTGATACAAGAAGAGGAAGAATTTGTTGGTAACAATCGACAATCCCTTTTATTATTCTTATTTGTCTCCGTTGACCAATCGCGTCTCCGTATCAAGCGCATGCGCACGCGAAACAACAAAAAAACATCACCATGCCAACCAAATACGAAATAACTCCAACACCCTCTATCGTCTAACGACTTTTTCTTCGAGAAAAGAAAGAAGGAAAGAAAGAAACGTTAAGAAAAGAGTCGTTAAAAAAGAGACACTCATCCAAATCGATCTCGTGCGAAGCACTGGTCCAAAATCTTTCCCTCCTCTCCCCTTTTTTCTCTTCTTTTTTTTTTTTTTTTTTTTTTTTTTTTTTTTAAGAAAAGACTATAATCTTAAGAACGATCTCGCTTTGATCTCGTATGCTGCACGATGCTCGCGTCCCGTCCCCGTAATGAGCATCCAGTGCGTAGCAAGCCGGGACACGAATGCTCGCGGCGTGTGTCTACCAATGCGCCGCCTCGACTCTTCCTCTCCCATCCGTGTGGCGCTTTTATCAAAAAAATCGTGACACAATGACCCTATTGTCCGCAGGGAAAGGGCTAATTATACCCGTAAACCCCATCCAGCCAAAGGCGCGGGAGAGGCGGCCGTCGTACGCGGCTTGCTTGGAATGGCAAGGAAGAGAAGAAAAAGAAAAGGAAAAAAAAAAAAAAAGCAACGTTAAAAGAGGTCGCCGATGACGTTCTCGGGGAAAGACGGATACCAGGCAAAGCTGAATTTCTCTCCATTAAATGACCGTTATGCCGGCAAGTTAATTACAATGAATTACGCGTACCGGCGCGCGCGCTCACGTGTGCAACAACCTCTCCTCTCCTCTCCTCTCCTCTCCTCCTCCCGTGTGCACGCCCCGAGTTAGTTCCCCTGTCTTTCGAACAAACCGTATCTCGTTCTCCATTCGATATACGTATATTTATATGCAGATTACAAGAGATAAAGAATCGACCGCGCGTTTATCGTTTCGTCGCCAGTTAACCCGCAACTTTTCTTTCCGAGAGAATTCGACGATGGCGTTTTATTTTTAATTCCAAATTTTCGTCGAAATAAATTCACTTTAAAGGGAGGTGACTTAACGCCTTTGTTCCATCCACGTAGCATGATTCCGTTTCCGGGCGAAACGCGATTTACTCGCCGCTTCGATATACCGAGCGCTGCCCGATAATGGCCTTCATTCTTAAATTAAATTGCATATCGAGAGGCGATAGGGCAGGCTCGGGATGGCCGCCAAATCGCGGTATGCAAATCTGTATGCTACGCGATTGAATGTTGAACCGTGTGTATATTTATTTGTTATTTTTTCTCTCTCTCTCTCTCTCTTTCTCTTCTTTTCTCTCCGTTCGGATGATCAAATCGAATATGTACGTTTTTTTATTTATATTATATGTCGTATCCAGGTTGGCCGGATGTTGTTAACATCGGTGAGACGCTAATAACTCGGCTTGGAAAATATTGCCAACATCCTCCTCCTCTCTTCTTTCCTCTGAGAAACTATGTATAATATATTGTGTATCGTGTTTACTCGATCGAGAAAGAAAAAGAAAGAAACGTCGTCTCCAAAATCATCTCCTCTCAACACGTTCGAATTATTTTAACGATCCGAGAAGATTCCACATCCACCACGCGAGACTACTGTTTATACCTTTACCTTAGGTGTTTCAGGTGTTATTCTTGAACACGTGGATATACACGTATATATATATATAGAGAGAAAGAAAATAATTTCGCTTAAGGGAAGAGAAGATGATGGATTTGTCGCCTCCTCGTTATAATATATCTTTGACGAGGAAAAGCAAGTAAAAGCGTTTCCCCTTCCTACTTTTTCGAGGAGTTATTAATTCATTCCATCGTCACGGACGATTTAATAATCATGGTGAACGAAGAGAGGCCATGCTCTGGATATCTGGATATATAATATACTCCCGTTCGATCCGAGAGTATCCATCCTTCGGTCGATCATTGGTGGTCCCTCGAGTGGAATTTTCATCGGTGGAAAAACTGGAGGGGGGAGGGGGAGGGGAACGTCACGCAGAGCGACATGCGCGTTTTAGCGCGCGAAACAATATTTACAAAATGATGCGACCGCAGTCATCGTGGCGCTCGCATCGCGGGTAAATACACGAAGGGGAAACGGTAAACAGAGCGAAAATTAAAATAACAAAGTCGAGGGAGGAGGGATGGCGAAATCGCGCGAGGCAATGGGGGGAGAGGGAGGGACACGTCTAAATATCGGCCCCTTTCTCACTGTTTCGGTTTTCGATTATGACTCGAAGGTGACGAACGATGATGAGAGAAGCAATAAGAAGCTTGGGAATTTTACGTACAGTATTTTCTTCGATAAAATAGAATTGTTCAAGCAGTTTAAAAATCGGTCAGTTTGAATCGGGTTTAGAATTCATTGTGTTACCACTTTGTTGGATATCAAACTTGGATTGTGAAATCATTGTACACGTGCATAGCGAAAATGGTGACAAAAGAGGAATTCGCGTATTTTCATCCTTTTTTTTTTTTTTTTTTTGATTCGGCGCGTAGTATACTTTTTTCTTTTTTCCAAAAA
>NW_006264042.1:25822-33909 GCF_000469605.1 Apis dorsata
ATTGAAATTGGAAGATAAATGATCCCGATTCGAGGTTGATATTGGAAAAAAAAAAAAGTACGATAAGAAATCTGAAATGATTTTTTATAAAAAAAAGAGAATTACAGAATTGTTAAAACTTTCCTTCAAAAATATGAATCTAAAAATCCGATTAAAAAAAAGAAAAAAAATACGAAATCGTTCACCAATCAACGACCGATCACCCAATCAAAAATATTAATTTAATTTCGATCTTAAAATCCACTTCAAATTCATCGACTTCGAAGACCTTAAAGAAGAAGCTTAAATTCCAAATTTTAAGAAAAATTCACAATTTTACTTCACAGAAATCACAGATATCATCGAGAGGAAAATCACTCGAAGAAGAAAAAGAAAAAAAAAAAAAAAAAAATTGGACAACATGCAAGCACGCTTGCCAAGTGTCTCAACAAGTTCAAAGATGAGGACGACGTACGCGATCCGCGTGCTCGCACGACCGGCACACGACAACCGTAAACGCCTCGAACGGAATCGTTGATTTCCGCTCTGCTTAGTGATACGCGGCGTCAGAGAGAAGAACGAACGAGCGAGCGAGCGAGCGAGCGAGCGAACGGACGGACGAACGGCCGCTGCGAATCTCGGGTGAACAGACGATGCAATTTCTCGGCAAGATAAACGGAGGAGGTTTCGCTTATCGCGCCTGACTCGCGCCAATTGCGCAACCGTTTCGATTATTAACAACAATAATAACAATCGTAATAATGTGGTCTGATCCGAATCGTGTTATTTTTTTACTGGTCGCGCGAGGAGGAGGGAGGGGAGGCGAAAAAGGAGAGAAAAAAACACGCGCACGAGAGCTATATATATATATATATATAAAACATTATCGTCTCCTATTCGTACAAAATATACGTATACATACATATATTGAGAAGAGAATCAACGTTGTCAGCGAAATTGTGCCATTGTGTAAACACATTTCCATCCGTTATCGCGCACTTACCTTATCGGTTTACATTTCTTTTTCCGTTCGCTTTTAAATCGCCTATCTCGCGCGTAGTTTCTTTTTTTCTTCTTCTACGCGAATAAGCGGCTAAGAAATCGCATATCGAATAAATTCCTCTCGAAATCGATTCAATAGTCTTTTCAATACGTTTTGTTCGACGAATCGAAAATGTTACTTGTTTCGATCATTTATTATTGAAAAAATAAAAAGAAAAACGACTCGTGTACCCGATTCTCGAGGGAGCGGAGGATTCGTGACGCGTCACGGAATAAGAAATAACCTATACGTATATATACATACATATACACCTTTTTCAAACGTAAACAAAGAGAGGGGAAAATTTCGCGAAAAAGAGAAAAAAAATATATATATATATATATCGTTTCGCTAGGTTTCGCGATAAAGCCGAATTTATCTGTTCGGAATGAATAACGTTGACGGATGTGTCCGGGGCTTGTTCGCAATGCACCCCTGCTAAGTGACCGCGCCGCCGGCATATTATTCGTTTTACCAGCACCGTGCACATATTCCGCGCGTAGCGCGGCGGTCTATAACCGCAGTCATGGAAAAACACGCACACGCGAAGGATAATTACGCGTTAATAGCTCTTAATTTATGAAATAATTTATTATATAACGCGGGACGCGGCCGCGGCCGCGGAGGCGAGAAGAGGGGAGGATGCGGGGAGAAAGAGAGAAAGAGAGGGAGAAGGAGGGGAAGGGAGGAGAGACGCGGCGCGCTCTCGCCTCCAGCCGGGGGGATTTGCCACCACGGGGAGAGAAATGCCGAAAGAGGAAGCGCTACGCGAGGTCGAGTAGCTGGAACCGGAAGCTACATCTGGTCGCCGATCTTTCGAATCTCGCGCGCGCAGATCTCTCTCTCTCTCTCTCTCTATCTATCTCTCTGTGTGTATCTATCGGCGCGGTTGACACTGCGTATCGTTTCAAGGATAACCTGTTGTGTCGCGTGTTCCATTCCTCGACACTCTCTCTCGCTCGAGCCGTTGCCGTTAATTTTCAGTCGGAAAGATGCTAAATGCGTAATATATCTATTTACGCGGGTTATTATTATGGATGAAATGTAAAGTTTGTAATTTTTACGACAGACTTTGAGAAAAGAAAAGAAAGAAAAAAAAAAAAAAAAAAAAAAAAAAAAAAAAAAAAAAAAAAAAAAAAGAAAAAAATAAGCGTTATAAAAGCGTAAAATGTTTCTAAACTTTATCATAGTTCAAGGATTCCTCTTGGTGTCGTGCACTTTTTTTTTTTTCGTCGGTCTCTTAACTATGCACTTGCTGCCTCTTCTTCTTCTTCTTCTTCTTCTTCTTCTTCTTTTTTTCTTTTTTTTTTTATGGTTGCACTAGAATTTACTCTTGAACGTTACACTCGTATATATATATATATATATATATGTATCGCGTTATTATGTCAGCGATTCTTGAAAGTGTGAGATGAAGAGAGAGAGAGAGAGAGATGGAGGGGCTGTTGTTGATAAGTCGAAGAATCAACAGTAAGTAATTTTTCGAATTAAAACTCGTTTTATTATTTTAATTACACGATGGAAAATATAATTAGAACTATCGTTGCAATTGCAATTAATCTTTAATTATAATCAACCCGTCAGCGCTTCTTGTGTTTATTATTCATTAATTTAAATTTCAAATTGCAAAGGTGAAACGACGTTTTATAGTTAAATTATACTACGAAACAAACACTTGACATCCCAAGATCTTCTTCTTCCCTCCCCTTCCCCTCCTCCTCCCCCAATACGATTACGTATTTCAAAAAGTACAAAGTACTTTCACAGAGTTTTACCGAATTTCTCTCACCAATCTTTTTTCTTCTTCTTTCCACGCGTTTCCTTTCTCTCTCTCTCTCTCTCTTCCTTTTCTTTTTTTTCATATATATATATATATATATACGAAATCGCGTTATAGATCTCGCGTAATAAAATTAATACCGTTAGGAATAACAGCAGCTTTATATCAAAAGTTTTACGGCGCGCGCACTACAGTTACGAAGGTTACCGTATTATTGCAGCCTTCGCAATCCGCATTGTTGCCTCTCCGCTTTTAATACTCTTTATTGTCTCTTTTATAACCGGGATGACGCGCTTCTTTCAGCGCCGGATAAATTACACGCGGCATTGTACCTCTAATTTTAGAGGGAAAGGGGGGAAGGGGAAGGGATGCGCCTCTCTCTCGGACGGAGATCTGGTCTCGTGTGTCGTTTCACGAGTTTCGCCTCGCCAAATACCTCCCCCTCGTTCGCATGTTCTTCATTCAATTCCACCTTGATGCGCGCGGGCTATAGACACCGCACGGCTTTATATGAATAAATAAACGGCCGATGGTCGATAACGCGCTTCTTTTCCTTTTTTCCTCCCCCTCTTCCCCCTTTTTTACGTACATCTCGCGCGCGCTTCGTCGAATCCCGCTAATTCAACCTTTTTCCTCGATCCCATCCCCCTCTTTCTATCCCTCCTCTCGAGTAATATATATATATATATATATATAGATTGTCGACGACTCCTTAAGCCCTCTTTCTACCCGTGGACACATGGTATAGTATATATATGTATGTATGTATGTATGTATACGTTTGTTGGACGACGATTTCTTGGTGAAAAGGGAGGAGGAGGGATCGTCGATGTATAATTGATGGGAATCGTGGGAGATCGACGAACGGAACGGAAGAAGCGATATTCGCAACGGCAACGTTACAAGGAAATTAAGAGAATAGAGTTGGATAGGGGAAAGAATATTAGTGCGAAGATGATGAAGCAAAATTCTTTCGCTTCGCGGAAAGAGCTGTTCGAAAGAGTCAGAAATTAAAATTCTGATTTCATTCGGTTGGAGAGAAGAAACGGTTGGAGGAGCCGAGGAATTTATTACTTGTTTGTGATAAAGTTGAACGGGGACGGTATTGTGAAATGTTATGCGTATTGAGAGAAAGAAAGATTCGGGATTTTATGCATTCCGCGCGTTCTCGATCATCGACTTACTTACGAACAGAGACAATATCGAGGGGAGAAATATGATGATAAAATGATAATTATTCTCTCGAGGGAGGGAGGACGGTGGTGAGAAATAGGATCGATTAAAAAATATAGGTGACGTCACGCGATGGAATAACGGAAAAAAGACACGTTCATCTTATTATTCTAAGTGAATTCCTCTTCTGATCCTTGAAGAAAATGCTGACAAAAACGTCAGGGAGTAATTCTTTCTGAAAGCCTCGATGGAAGACGTACTAACCGGAGCGTAAAAGCCTCGAAAGAAGTCAGCTGGAAAATATATATATATATATATTTGTGCTAATATTTGTGCAATTTAAAATATATATATATATATATATACATTTTATTTACACTTTTACATAAATATACCCAAACCAAATGAATTTTCCATTTATCATTGTCCATAATTTCGATTCTATCGTTTATATTGCGTCAAAAAACTTTTTTCAAGTTTCATCCGAAAGTCGTCCGAGATCCCCCCCTCTCTTAAAAAGTCGTGACCACGTCGATGTGAACGGACGATGTTGATGACGATTCGGCGTATAGCAACAACAAGCGTAAGTTTTGCTAAAACTAATGACTAATCCTAAATTCCTTAAGTTAATAACAATAATAATATTAATAACGGAGGAGTAGGAAACTCGGGAATTACGCAACGCAGCTACGAAGATGAGCACGCAGCCGCTCGAGGATGCGATATTGTGCAAAACATAACGTATTCAACGTAAGCGCTAAGTAACGTTAAGTGGGTCGAATTTACTCTGCGCCTTATTATTTCTACTTTATATGCCAGCTCGGATCGGTGTGTGCGTAACTCGCGAGCCGCGCGTGTTTCAGCCGTGCGTGCGCGGTAGGATGTGACTTATTGCCGCGAATCTAGGTTATGTTATTCGCGATGGTAGGAAGTGTCTCGATTGTGTACAACCGAGTCCAACGGCTTCTCGTCTAATCTCCTTCGTTTTTTCCTTTTTTTCTCTCTCTTTCTCCCTCATTTCGAAATTCACACAACGTTTCTCTTTCACAGCGCACGGTTCGACACACTCGCGCGATTCGCTCCCTCTCACGGATCCGTAAGAGTTGTGCGGAGGGAGGGCGACATATTTCGGCCGATTGTACTGGATGAGGACGGTGGTCACGAAGGATCGATCCGAGCGAGCGAGAGAAACAGCTTGCTGTGGGTACTTATCTACGTATAAAGCGGCACGATGAAATCTGCATATAATATTGATGCAATTTGCCATTAGAATAGCGACGGCAGAGTCTAGGATGTGAGCTCTATTCTGTATGCGGCGGCTGAATGGACCGGTTCAATTAGAGAATCATAAGTTGCCGTGATGGGGCCATCCTGCAGATATTACCTTCGTTCGTACGGCCCTGAACCGATACCCGCCGCTTTTTATCATACCTCGAGTACAACGGTCTCATCGGCGGATATATACAATCGATGATTACGTAAACCGAGAAAAATCGATACGCGTATTATACACGTGTACACTCGTCGCGTTTCCACACAACTCAATTTTTATTAATTACGCGAAATTGAACGCATTTAAATTACATAATGCGCGATGGTGCGGCGTTTCCATAGACCTTAATCGGTGCTTCGGTGCACCCTCCCGATGTGTGTACTGCTACGCTCCCTTTCCGCACTCGTCCTCGCCACCTACTCGCCACCTCACTCCGCCCCGACTCGTCGATCAGGACAATACAGGTGTCTATACACGTATCCCACGTGTAACAGATTGTTACGATCGAGACAATAATTTTTATTCCATAATTGAAAACTCGGGATTCCCTTTCGTCTTTCGTTCGAACTGCAACGTAATATTATGCACCACACTATCCATCCATTCCGTACGTCCGTCTGTCCCGAGGGCTGCGCATAACGCGTGACACGTGGCTCGCGCGCGATTGCGCATGCGCGCGGGACGCGATGCGCCTTTACGCATGTAGGCTATACGATCGTACGATCGTAATAGGATTTATAATCGCGCGCGGAGACGCGAGTTCGTGCAATGGCAATGTTAGACGACCCACGTTGTGTCACGACGACTCGCATTATGCGGCATTATATGCGTATTACGATAATAATAACGACAGCGACGACATCGCCTGCAACGACGAACGGTTGAAGACGACGCCGACCCTCGCTACGGTAATGAATTTCATTATCGCCTTCTCTCTCTCGATCCCGCGGCCCTGCCTCTCTTCCCATCTCTTTCATGCGCGCGCACATACATACACATACGTACGTCGTCAACACAAAAGAAACGCGCGGCGCGGCACTGCGCTGTTGCTGTTGCTCTCACGGCATCCGTGCAACTGACTCGCTCCTTTCCTTTCTCGGTGATATCGGAGGACGGCAACGGGGTCACCGAGAATCAGGGTGGACGACGCCAGCAGCGAGGCACATCGGTGGTATTGTCGGTGAACGCGAGGAATGCCGCGGATGCTTACTGCGTACGATTCTAATTATTATCGTTATCGCGTTTGCAACTTTAACCCATTTAATAAGTCGCGATCACGCTCTACCGTTTGTCGCTCGGATACGGCCGGGAGACTAGACAGGCGTGCAGCAGCTGTGCGCGAATTAAAGACTCGCGTCTCTAATCGTTTATATAGACCGGCTGGCTGTATCGCCTCTCTGTATATCTCTTCCGACCGCGACCGCGACCGAGACCGCGATCGAGATCGACGTCATTGTCGCAGTTTTATCTCTATCCATTCCTTTTATTTACATTTCGTTTCGATCAATTTCGTTTCTTTTTTTTTTATCATTTTCAATTAACTGGGATTATTAAGGATATCGTTTATACTTCGATCTTTCGTTTCCCATTGGCATTGACGAAAAATTTTTGGTAGTGTTTTGTGATTGAATATTTATTGGCCATGTGTAGGAGCTCGTGATATGCTATAGTATATAATATGCCTCTTATCTTATTGAATATTATACATTCTTTGTATCGTTTATATAAACTGTAAACAAAAGATGATCTCAACCTCTGTCCACAATCTGTTGACTCTTAATAACTTATCGTAATTATCGAATAATATTTAAATTTTCGTAAAATTTTACCGTTGACGTAACGATGCCTGTTACGAAAAAAGAAAAATAACTCGAACTGTGCCGCGATCCAAAGATTGAGAATCTTTCAATCCATCTTTTGTTTATAGTCTATATAAACAGTGTAGAAAAATGTGTATCGCAATACAGATAAGAAATAATAATAATATACTAAATGTAACAACTACGCGCCTACGCGTGATTGTTTCAGACAGATGCCACATGTATGTAGGAAGAATTTCAATGTAATATTATCGAAAGTTTTTCGCTGATATCTAAGAAAACTAGGAGGTCAACCATCGCTTGCGTGCAACGGGGAAAAAGTTAGTTAAAACGATACCTATAACAATATTTCATGGTCATTGAAATCGATAAGAACGCGATCGATAACATTTACGTTGACACAATAACGACGAAGATTCCTTCTAAAGATGTGAACGAAACAGGAAAAATCAATTTCCCGGCAAAACTCATTCACGTTTTACTTTTCGCCGATCATCCAGAAAATCCAATGAAATGCTCTTATTTAAAAAAATAGATAATAACTTGAAAGATATGCAAAAGTGAGAGATATATTTCGACACTCTTCTATAAAAAAAAAAAAAAAACTATTGGATCACGAAATTCGAAGAATTATTAGTTAAATATAATTGAATATTCTTTTAAACGAACGTTCCATTGAAGAAAAATTATCTACGGGCAAAAATAATAACGTAAATATAAAATGGTGAAATATCAGACGTAATATATTTTATTCCGCAGTTAATTTAATTAACATTGCGTAATAAAAATCGAAGCATCGAGTCGTAAGGTTTAATTCGAAATAGACGATCGTATATACAGCAGAAATTTATAATAGATGCACTCTATTAATTAAACGTAGAGGCCTATGATAAAGCGATCGAATGTTAAAACTTTTCGTTTTAACGAAACGATAGATTTTCCACCGCGAGAGAAAGAAAAAAAAAATCCCTTTGCGTTTGAGGTATCATTGAACGAGAAAAACGGTTGGCTTGGGTTGGG
>NW_006264042.1:34204-36641 GCF_000469605.1 Apis dorsata
GGACGATTTCTCGCATTACTCGTAACTCGTTCCATTTAGTCCATTAAACGCGCAGCGCCGCGTCATAATTTATTCCCCACCTTGTAATTCGAGTGCAGATTCGTTCGAGAGCGTATTACAATACCGGCGATGCTCTTCTTCCGCCCGAAGACGACGTTAAAATCCTTCTATAAATGGAGCAGCTCTCGTTAAACGGTGTAAAATTGTCCCTCTACGATTGTCTCTTATGGACGAGGTCCGATGTAAATACCTAGCCGCGATCAACGTTTTTTAGAATCGTTTCGTTCGAAAGTTATAAACTGTTGGTTGCTGCGAGAGGAAGGCTGGCGTAGAGGGGGAAAGGGAGTACGAGCCTCCCCTCTCTCGCTCACCGTGCAATACGATCTTATCTAAATGTGGCACTTTCGACCAATAGGCTCGCCCGTTTTTTTACGAATGTACCGATATATACCTGTATTTCTTTGCCTTGACTTCTCTCAAACGGATACGTAATACTTGTATACACTTATATACAATATATAATACACATCAAAGTAGAGCCACTCTGCTCGTGAGAGGTTGAAAGAATCGATCGATCGATTCTTCGATTCGACTAATTATACAAGCGTGTGTTGTTACATGTCCATCCGTTGCGTCATTTCGCGTCCATTTCGTGACATAATTTCATCCGTATATATATATATATCCGTTGGGATTTCACACGTAATCGAGCACGTGTTTCTTTCTACAGAGGAAAGACGACGATTCAGATCGGAACCGCGATCCGCGGATTAAGCCGCGCGTGATGTAAGCGTGACGAATCCTCGGCACGACGCAAGACCGTGACCAGGGTTAACGGTGAAATGGAATATTTAAAAGCTGCGTGAAATCGATACGATGTAAAGCAAAAGTCCAACGTCCCTCCCCCTATCCGGCTGTCATCTGTCACGAGTTTTTCATCGTTATTAGATCGCGGTAATTTACGTCATACGACGTATAAAGGGGACAGAGTCGTTGAAGGGACGGAAAAGAGAGAGAGAGAGAGAGAGAGAGCGAGAAAAAAATCAGAAAAGAAATATACGCGATCACCGGGCGAACTAACGATGTGTGCCACGCTCCTGCGCGATATTTCATTACCGTTAACGAGTATGTTTTGAAAGCGAAAAGGACGGATAATTGATATTTTGATACGCGAAAATTTCATCGAATCGAATCGAGCGAGATATAGAGGATCCGCGAAATTCGTCCCCGACGTTCAAATTCAATTTCTTCTAATCATATATATTTCTGAGCGGAGGAGGGGAGGGAATAAACGTCTGGACGCTCGATAAAAAAAGATTCATATACCGGGTGGCCGAACATTTCGTTCGGATTGGAAACTTTTTCGATACGTAACAACACATAGTTCTCGACACTCGAGAACCAGTCTCTCTGTATGCAATACGACGAGAGACGACGGGGTCTGAGGATATTCGAGCGTGAAATCGATAACGGTGAGAGTGTTACGTTAACGTTACCCGGCTCATCATCGGTTACGTTAAAATAGAGCGGTACGCGAGCGTAATGAATAATGAAAGTCGCGGCGCACACGCGTATTTACGGTGTCATTCGTCTCGCGTTTATATTTATCCGCGGACAACCAACCCGTATCCCGCGGGTTCAAACTTACTTTTCTCGTCCATCCTCGTTTCCCGTTTTCAAAATAATCGCGGAAATATAATCGTCGATTCTCTCTTTCGAGAGAGAGAAAGAGAGAATTGCTCTCGATAGTGTAACATGGCGAAATATTAATACGTTATCGACCCAATTGTTATTCCCGAAGAATTCGAAGCTCTAACGATCGAGAGAGCGAGGCAGTGATTATTTTCGCAAGGGCAATTCGCTTTTATTTCTTAAACTTTTATTCATAACCATTAGCGAGGAATAATAGACCAGAGAAATTTCATTTTTAAATCAGCAACGATTATTCAACGAAAAATTCTCGAGAGTTGAAACATTCCATCTCGGTGTCCATTCGTGAAAAACATTCTCCAGAACAACCAACGATACTTTTTTCGAAAAAAAAAAAAATAAAAATGACGTTCGAAAGATTCAATCCTCAAAATTCACCCGCCCAAACAAAACTCAGTCCAGATTGTGGACAGTGAAGGCCAGAAGAGCAAGAAGAAGAAGAAGAAGAGTAAGAGAACGGTAGACGGCCGCGTTTTTTCCCGGAACGGAGTCGTTTTTTTCCCCCCTTTCTTTTTTTTTACTGCGCGGATTGCGCCAAAGTACCGGTGGCCTGGCAGTGGCGGCGTGCTTCTTCCTGAAAGCGCAGCACCCGGCCGTTTGTAGCGAGCTAAGCAAACGAGGAGCTCGCCTGCATTCTTTACGGCAGACAGGCGCTTCTCGAGAGCGCCACTTTGCCGTCTTTCTCTCCCCACCCCTTCTCGAGATGACACGTCGTTGCGTTTGTACA
>NW_006264042.1:36776-39554 GCF_000469605.1 Apis dorsata
TCGGCGCGGGTGGTGGTGGTTGTGATGGCGGTGGTGGTGCCGCGCGTCGACGATAACACCCCCTAAGACCCTTTGCCGAGTTCAACCCCCGGCTGTTCAACTCCCTTCTCCCGCGCTTCTTGCACGTTTAAACGATCCTAAATCTCGATCCATCTCGATCCGCGAGAAAAGAAGAACGTCTTCGTCAAGATGATTATTATGGAAAAAAAGGAATTCCTCTTCGAGGATCATGCATTACGAAAGAATAGAATTTAGAGTTTAGAGAGGAGGTTTGATTAAACAGGGATTTTTTTCATCGTTCGAATATCCCTCCTTCCCCCATTTTTCCCTCCGCGACACTTTTTGTATTTGTACCAGGACACTTTAAAATTATTATTATTATTATTATTATATCGTACAAGAAAAAAAAGGGGGCGTCGAGTGGCCAAAGCCACTGAAATCTCGAGCCGTGGAATGGTTTGAGATCGCAGGTAGAAAGAGAGAGAGAGTTAAGAAGAGAGAAAACAAGCAAAGAAAAAAAGAAGGCAAACAAGAAAAAGGCGGGAAGGCGAGAGTTATACTTGCTCTTCTCCCGATTTAAACGGTAAGCGATCCGAGAACAAGAGAGAGAGAAAGAGAGAGAGAGAGAGCCCTCGTCGAACCGGTGGTAGGAACAATTTCCGGCATTGTCACGGTCGAAACAAAGTTTCAATTACTCTCTCAGCATCGCCCGGTTGCCTCTTTTTAACTTCGACTCTCGACTCTTTGCACGGAGTTTTAAACCGTCGCATCTGCGACCAGGCGCCACGACCGTTCCTTCCTCCCTCCTTTCCCCACGCCGCCGACAGTTGCAGCAGAGTCCTTCCTTCCGCGTTTGCCCGCCGGAGGAGGAAGAGGGAAGAAGGAGAAAAGGGTGGAGGGCGAGCGGAGGGGAGGAGGAGGAGGAGGAGGAGGGCGACGACAGAGGAGGACGCGGCGTAAAGTAAATGGTGAACGAAATGTTTTCCAAGCAGTTTGTTACGAGAGCGCGCGCGGCAAAAGTCCCACGCCGACTTCGCCGTCAATTATATCCGCGGAATAACTTAACGGTCCCTTAGAAACTCGTTGAATGGTCTATTCAGTGGTTCGTTGAAGGTTCTCAAGTGTTATATAATAAAGGAGCATGTTCCGCACGGACATGACGTAAGTCGGACCCGGGCCCGGTCCAGAAAGGGTGCGGACGAGCCTCCTTTATTCTCAGCCGAACGTTCGCGAATTGGAAGCACTAAAAATCAAACCCTGACTTACGTGCAGTTCAAATATATATATATATGTATACACGTAACACAACTTTTTTCCTGGAACACGCTTTCGAATAGAATCGGGGAAACGGTAATAGAGAATGCAATAAAGAGAGAGAGAGAGAGAGAGAGAAATGTAAAACTAGTAGAGTATCGTTCCTTCGAAACGTCTGTATCGATCTACTGGTACTTTAGATATAATTGGGTAATAAGGATCAAGAGTCTGAATGGTCGAAAACTATTAATGGAGGGACGGCGGTGTGGTGGAGTATCCGTGCCGCTTTGTCCCCAAATCGACCGTTACCTCAAGGACAAGGCCTTGACAAGCCGCTCGCTTCCGTCGAAAGCACAGCTGATGTCAACAACCGTGTGTCGTCCGAGCAAAACAAACTCGGCTCGGTTTTGACGGATTTAGAAAGGGAGGAAACGTTTTACTTTTACTCTCAAGTCAAGAGACGAGTTTCGTTCGTGGTATCGGGAAGAAAAAAAGTGAAAAAAAAGGGAGGGGGGAGAAAAAAAGAAATAAACGAGGACATAAAAGCCGGGCGTAAAACGCTTTCGCCTGGTTGGCGATAATTCGGTCAGCGAAACAATATCGTTTTTATAGTCGTGGCGGTGCCTGGCCACGATAATAATATTTATTTCCAACTCGCATTAATTTTTCCGGAATGCAGGTCCGAGAAACGGTGGTAGCCAACCTTCGACCGAGCACAATATAGGAATTCGAGACGCGCCGATTGTGCGCGCTCGATCGATCCGTTCGAGGATCCTTGAAAGGGAAAT
Organism: Apis dorsata; assembly: GCF_000469605.1. Taxonomy (NCBI): domain Eukaryota; kingdom Metazoa; phylum Arthropoda; class Insecta; order Hymenoptera; family Apidae; genus Apis; species Apis dorsata. The sequence continues at coordinate 38,819 of NW_006264042.1, forward strand.
CGATCGATCCGGCGAAAGTGTGAGATCGTGTCTTGCGTACAAAAAAAAAAAAGAAAACAAAAAAAGGAAAAAAACTCGAAGACGTCGGCCGATCGGGCACGGGTTGACGGAAAGGGTTCGGAAGGGGAGGGCTCAGGGAAGGCGAAAAAAAAAAAAGAAAAAAAAGAAAAGGAAAAAGGGAAAAAAACGACAGAAGGAAGGCGCGTATTCCGTACAAGCCGTATATGCTTTCCTGGGTTTCCACGAGCGAAGAATATGACGGCGGTGACGTCAGTCTGAATATTTGAAGGGGGCGAGACTTCAAAAGAACACGTGTTACGGTGCTAGGACGCCGTTTAAATAATGCAAAGTCAACTTACTCTCCTCTCGTCCCACTCTGCGCGTCTTTCTTTCTCCCGTCCCGCGTCTTTCATTGCCTTCTCCTTTCGCCCGTTGCCGCGCTCCTCTCCCTCACGCGCTTCTTCGCGGCCCTTTCTCTCTCTCCGTCTTCGTCTCCGTCTTCGTCTCCGTCGCCNGCCCGAGTTCTTTATCTTACTTACTCTCTCCCCGAAAGCTGGCGAGAGCACCGGAGTCCGAACTTTGTAACGATCGATGTGCCACCCTGCCGTATGTACAGAGCGCGATGAAACGTTAATGCAGCGAGGATCGGCCGTTCGTGCCAGGAATTTCGGATTTCCCTCCAACTCGTGCCGCGTCCAACGATCCGTGGCCGCTATTGTTACGAATTAACGGAATC
>NW_006264043.1:0-698 GCF_000469605.1 Apis dorsata
CAAAATAAACAAAATAAAATATTAATAATATGATTAAAAGATCTTTTATTCTTATTATATATATATATTAATAAATATTTTATTAAAAAAACTATAATAAAAATAATTATTACAACGCTAAACTTTTATTTATAAAGAGTATTTTAATATAATTTTTTAATAATGTATGAACATTAGAAAAATAATTTTCTAAATTAAAATAAAATAAATTCTAATATATTAATAATATTGTTTTATAAATTAAATCAATATATTTCCTTCTTTTTTTATATATTTATTATAAAAATATGATCATTTCAAATAATAAATGTAATTTAAATTTAATAATAAACAATGAATTAGATAGATATTATTGATTTATTCTAATACTATAGTAACTATCTTTGTTAAATAATTTTTTTTATTATTTAATAATATATTTTTAAATATATCTTAAGATAGCAGTTCATTTTTATTTCTCATAAAAGTTTAAATAATTTTAGAATAACTTATATATAAACACTGATCTTTTAACATAATTATATAAATATGGAAAAACGAAAGAAATAAACAAAACAATTTCTACTTCTATTTAAATTTGTAAATATTGTTAATATTTTCTTTATTTAAAATTTTATATATAATTTTATTAATATTATATTTTCCATAGCCACTATAAATAAATATGGCAATTTTTTCTAATATATTATTAATATCAG
>NW_006264044.1:0-2587 GCF_000469605.1 Apis dorsata
TATATATCTAAATTTGATTTTTGTACATGCAGTGACACTAGTGTTTACATTTTCAATTTTATTGTGTCCATACATAACATTGCTGACGCTGTATTTTCTTGAAAAGTTATTTATTATTTTCTTGTAAATTAAAAATGCCAAAAGTACGTAGAAGTAAAAAACCTCCGCCGGATGGTTGGGAATTAATTGAACCAACATTAGAAGAATTAGAACAGAAAATGCGAGAAGGTAATAATAATGATAAAAAAGAAGTAAAGGTTATAGTTAGAAGATTAGGTTAGAAATGAAATATTTTTATCTTATACAATTTTTTAATTTGAATTGTTTTATATTTGGATTTCAGCTGAAACAGAACCTCATGAAGGCAAACGCAAACAAGAATCTTTATGGCCTATATTTAAAATACATCATCAAAAATCACGATATATATATGATTTGTATTATAGACGGAAAGCTATAAGTCGTGGTAAAAAATATATAGATTATTTTCTAATTTATTTCAATTTATTTTTATTTTAATTTATTTCATTCATTAATTATTATTTTTTTCAGAATTATATGATTATTGCCTGAATGAAAATATAGCAGATAAGAATTTGATAGCTAAGTGGAAAAAGGTGGGATATGAAAACTTATGTTGTTTACGTTGTATACAAACCAGAGACACTAATTTTGGCACAAATTGTATTTGTCGAGTACCTAAAGGCAAACTTGAAGAAGGCAGAATAGTGGAATGTATTCATTGTGGATGTAGAGGATGTTCTGGATAACATTTGGCAATAATAAATAAAATAAGATGCGTATTTACATTTTTGTCAATTGACATTGTATGTTATTAAACACTTTCTTGCATAATATTAATGATCTATGAAAGTATTAACATGAAAATTAGAAACATGTATATCTTTATTATCGTTTTTATCATAATAATTCTAAGTATTCGTATAAATTTTAGAACTATATTGCTATCTTTATATAATTGCAGGTTTTTCATATTTGAATTATCATACACTACAACTAATTGAAGTATACAGATGAATATAAAATTCTTAATCTCGAACAAAAAAATATATCACTTTTTTAATATGAAATACTTACTGTACGTATAGAAACTAAAATGAAATGAATAATCTTTTGTTCAATTTTAAAAATTATGTAATAAAAATTGAATAAGATTTACAATATTAAACATAATATTGTTTATGTTTTTCATATATTCATTTTTATTTATATTTTTGATATAAACGCGAGTCGATATAAACGAAAGTTTTTTAATCGTGATATTTTTCATACAGTTCTGTAAAAATTGTTTGACTTTCTTTATGAGCAGATGTTTGCAAACATTGATTGTTTAAGATAATATATCTTTTACCTTTTCGCCAAACTGTAGCAGTTGGTAATGTATAAGTTTCTTTGTTAGTATGATGAATTGTATTCGTTTTCGCAGATAAAAGTGAAATAGCGGAACGACATTCTGACGTAGTGAAATCACTTGGAGCAGTTTGTGTAGCAATTCCAATGATTTGCCAAGAATATTTAATACTGCAATTACAAATTGGTTCATCATCGACAAGAGTATTTTCTTTAACTAAACTGTCCAAAAGTGTTTGTGACGTTTGTGAACCTGTACCAATCACCTGCCACGAATATTTTATTTTACAAGAATGATGATCATTTTTGTGCAAATCTGTATCATTTTGAAGTCGAGATCGATTTTTTGTAAGAAATGATAGAATTGAATAATCAATATTTTCCCGAGAATTATTTTCAAAATTACGCGTAGATAAAATTTTTTTATGCATATTTTCTATTACATCTGTCTCATTTGTTTCTGAAAAATTGTCCGATGTTGGGGGATGAAACATTGAACACCGAATTTCTTTAAAGGCATTCGATTCAATGCATTTCATTGGATATTGTGATTCTTCTCTTTGATTAATAATAGTATTAGAAATTGTATCTCTTATGGTTACACCAACATTTCTTAAAACAGAATCACAATAAGGATCAAAGAAACATTGTTTTTCAGTTCTGTCATTCTTCATTGTTGTTGTTATAGCTGTAGTACTTAATGAAATATTTGAAGTATCGTTAGATATAATTGAATTATTTAAAATATTGTTTTCAGATATCTTCTCGCTAGAACTTGGGGAAAAACATTTAGTCCGATTAGAATCATATTGTGATGTATAAATAACATTCTTCGGTTTATGTAATTTTAATTTTTTATTATTATTTGTCTTTGAAAGATTTGACAAAATATTATTAATGCCATCAATTGATAATTTTCCATTAGTTTTATCATTTTTCTTCAATTTATTCGATTTAGCTATATTTTTATTGGAAAAAGATTGATATTTAGAAAATGAAGTCAAAGGCAAATCAGAAATTGACGAAGGAAATACTAATATTTGTTTTTTATTTTGCGATCGTACAGAGAATTCTTTAGATTGATCATTTATAAAACTATAACTTTTATCAATTAAATGCGATCGTTTTTTTGACATTTTTACTTCATGTTTGCTTATATTAGTCTGAAATCATTAACGTTGCATATTAATTATTTTATTTTTTGTTTTTTTTTTTT
>NW_006264044.1:2701-4952 GCF_000469605.1 Apis dorsata
AAAAAGAAAGAAAAAACAGATAAAGAAAACTTAGAAAAATAGAAAACTAAATAAGTGAAAAGAAAAATTCATTTTCGAAAAACATGCTTTAAATATACTACTAGATTTGTATATATGTTTTTACCGGAAGACAACATGGTTTTTTCAACAATGATACTGTTATGCCGTTGTTAGATTGACATAATTTATAAAACTCTGTCTTGCGCTTGGGAATATTGCTCTGTATTGCATCATTACGTTTCTTGGTAAATATGGTTTTCGTTACAGGTACAAAAACATTCTTCGTGATTACTTCGATATTCGGCACAAATGATGCTTTTGAATTTAAGACATTTTTAATTTTTGACATATGACTATTTTTTGTGACAGTTTTAACCTCCATTATGTTTCTTAATCGAATAATAAGCTACTAAATGTTATTTCTGTGGTTCTTTTTAATTTATGATGTTTACTTTTAAATTTGTTACATTTCGAAAGTAAATGAAATGAAGAAAAAGTAAATGGAAACAAAGGTTAAACAACTTCAAGAAAGAAAAAAAATCAGTTAGCTATGTAAAAAAAAAGAAAAAGAGAGAAAAAGAAAGAAAAAAAAAGATTCCAGTCATATACATTTTATCGAGATTCTCTTATTCATGTAATAATTTTCATTGGATATTCACTAACTACAATAATTTTTTGCTAAGATTAGAATCTATTACTTAATAATAAAATAAATATTACAGACATATTTAAAAAATTATCATATTATACTACAAAGAAAAAAGAATATATTATGTAAGTTATGAAATTTATACAATTTATGTATTCATTTGAATTAAAAAAGAAATTTGACAATTCAATCACAAAAAATTGTAGTGAATTTATCTAATAAGATTAAATTTTTTTTTCTTATCCCATCTCACAGAAGATATTTTTTATTTGTAAAAAATGTAATAATATTATAATGCTGACATTGCTGACAATAGCGATATTTTCAACGATGGAAGTAATGCCGATAATGACGAGAAACGATATAATAATGATAATATAATCATGTTTTGTGTAATCACAATACTTATTATTATATTTATTATAAATATAATAATAAATATAATTTATATAAATATAAAAATAATTTATTATAAATATAATAATAAACATAATAAATCAATAAATAATATAATGCATATACATATAATGCAATACATATTGATATATATAAATATATCAATATTGAAACTAATATCAGCCATGTTGCTTTAAATTATAAATATTATAAAAATATTAATGATATTTATGATATTATTATAAATATCATAAAAACAGTAGTATAAAAAGAATAATATGAAAAAAAATCTAAATATTGATGAATTTAATTCAAAATTAACAAAAAAATAGTAGATTAATAATAGAAGAAAAGTATAAAAAAATAGTAAATTTCGATTGTCTCAAGAATTCTTTATCAAGTTGATAATATTGATCATATTTACAAAAATCTAAAAAATTAATTAATGATAATTCAATAGTGTAATCAACTTGATCGAACTGAAAAGACAAATAGATTTCGATAAATTTAATATATTATTTTCAATTTGTCTTTTTATATGTAAGTATTTACGATGATCATAACATCATTTCTAATGATTGATAATATATATGTATGTAAACATGTGTAAACGTGCACGCACGCACTTTTTTGTTATAACACTTTACTTCAGACCTGACAATGAAGCTTTAGTAAACTTTTTATCAATGTTTTTATAAAATTCTAAATTATTATGATATTAAATATAATTTAATTAGAGAATTTGATTTATATACAAAAAAAAATGTAATTTATCATGAAATTATATAATAACAATTTTATCAATGTTTGGTTTAAAGATTATTTGCTCGAGATGCACTTTTATACTAAACACTTTCTATTTCTTGATATATACAATTTTATTCGGCATATTCTCGAGAAATAATACGCGTACGTATCATTACAAATGTATAATGTATACGTATAAACATCCGCAGGCACTCTTATCAGTATATATAACGTAAATATATTGTGCAAACATAAATTAAATACATACAAATTAAATATCTGAAAATGTTATTTTATCAAATCTCTATTTATGTATACATTATGGGAAAAAGATATTTTTTAATATATATATATATAAAACAATATATATATTATATATAACAATACATATATTGTTTATACATTTCTTAATTTCTCATATTTATATTACATTCTCTCTCTCTCTCTCTCTCTCTCTCT
>NW_006264044.1:7122-7937 GCF_000469605.1 Apis dorsata
TTCATTTTTGTTATTATTTAAATTAATAATAAAATACATGAAAAAGAAAAAATTGTAATTGAATAAAAAACAATTGATCAATATTTATCATAATAAAAAAATATGAGAAAAGAACGTATTACCTCTGCGGATAGCAGCAGGACTGGGGGTGGTAAAGAATAAGAAAAAAGCGAAGAATCCCCAGCCCCAGATACCCGATACCACCGGTATAAGCATTCCAAAATATGCACACCGTTATATGATCTTCTTATATTGTCAATCTAATTTCTGATTTTCTTTTTCTAGCATTGCTTGTTTTTTTTTATAACTCAATACCTACAAATCCAAATATTTAAATATAAATATATCTACGATATCTTATAAGATATAATGATATATACATAATCAAATTTTGATCTGAATGAAACAGAATGGAATTTATTTATAAAAATAAAAATACATTAGGAAAAATGCGAAATGGATTCTTACTTGATACCATTTTTTCTTCATTTTCAGTTTTACATTACAAACATAATTCGCAGACTATAGTCAAAGACAATTTATAACAAAAATTCATTTACTCGTTATATGGATTAACCAAGCCCGGAAATTGCTCATTCCGTCATTTGCTCGTTCACTCCAAAACGGGGCTATAATTGATTCAATCCGTGTTAACTCTCCTCTTGTTGACAGTTCAGGACCGAGCAAATTATATACATATATTCTTCGATTCCCCCTTTTCTATATGCGCGGCTACATAACTTTCACTCTTTCAATTTCATTTCCTCTCGGATTCCTTTTATTTTTTTTTTTTTTTTTTTTTTTTTTTTTTTTTT
>NW_006264044.1:8159-11126 GCF_000469605.1 Apis dorsata
AAAAATTTTCCAAGATAACAAAACACCTATATCGATAAATAGAAAAAAAATTATTTTTCAAAAAATACAAAGTGATACAGAATGATATTTGGAAATAGGATATAAATTTAATGCATAAATTTTATAAAATAAGATAAATTTGCTCGCGTGTAAATACAAAACGGCAGTAAAAATAATTATTATAATCATTATATCATTATATCATTATATATAATCATATCATTATATCGTTCATTGTATATATTTTTGTATTTTATTTTTATTCCTCTTTAATCACGTTTATAACTTAACATGAACATATGTTTTATCAAGTCATGTTATATTTTTCCTTAGATGAATGAGCAAAAAATTACTTACTTATAATTAGTTGAAGTATCTTCAAAATGAGGTCGACATTATATTGTCATGATAATGAGGCACTTTTACTACCTGTAGAACGCGAGAAAATGATATATATTTAAAATAATAAATAATAATTAAAGATTTAAAATATATTCATAAATTAATCGCTATTAGTCCATAAATTATATTGTAAAAATATAACGAAATTTGTGATATACGATTAACATATATAAACTCGTATAAATATACCACATTTCTTTTTCTATAGTTAAAAAACGCTATCCGCAGATTTCAATTCAATATAAATTCCATAAATTTATCAATTGTATCAAAATAGGTTAATTAATCAAAAAGTCAAAGATATCTTGTACAAAATTAATAATTTTTTAATGTTTTATTCACATAGCATTGATAAACTGAATACGCGCTAAATACTGCGCGAGCGCAGACAAGGTTTTTAATAGATAATGGATACCAGGGCACTGTATCATTGAAAGGTTATTAACAAACTTTTCTTTTTTATCTTAATATTTTACTTATTCTTTAATTAGAAATTATATCCTTTCGCATTTTTCCTCTGTGTTTTTGCTGTTTCTTTGTCTTTATTTGTACGTATTGAATTTAAGTTGAAACATGATCAATTATTGTTATGTTATATAGTTATATATATATATATAATTTTTCTATAAATTATTCTCTATTAAATATATATATATATNGCTTCAAAAAAAAATGAAATCAAATAAATGTGTATTTAAAATTAGTGTATTGAGAAATAAAAGAATAATAAAAGAATAAAAAAGTGCAATTAAAATAAGAATATAGCATCAAAAAAAGAAAATAATAAAAAACAAAAATTATTTGAATATAAAAATAGCAAAACTAATAAAAAAAGAATAGAAATAGACATAGAAACAGCAAGAACAAGTTTTCGAGAAAATGAAAAAATGAAGAATAGTAAGAAGTAAACGAAAAAAATAAATTGAATCACTACTATACCAGTTATAAGATACTAAGATTCCATTAATAGTTGATTGAAAAATTCGAATCGCAGACTGGATGAAAGGCTAACTGGTTTGCTGCCTGTCTAGTTAACTGGATAGTTGACTGGATAGATGGATGGCTGGTTGGTTGGCTGGTTGGTTGGCTAGCTGGCTGGCTTAATGTCCGATGAGAGATTCGGGTCGAACATCGCGCAAACTCTCTACACCCTCTTTCTTCTTCGCTTTCCCTCTTGTCCTCTTTCACTTCTCTTTTCTTTCTCATTTCCTTTCTCTGTTTTCATTTCTCTTACAACCTTTTTTTATATTTGCTTTTTACAAATACATTTTATATTTCACTTTTATATTTTTTTCACCAATATTTAAGTATCTTAATTCATTATAATTCATTAACACTATATTATTTCTATTATGTTCACTTTTTCTATATCATATATAGAGATACACAAAAATTTAAAAATGTTTACTTTAATTTTTTATCAAATATATTTTTATTTTATATTTTAGATTAAATTTTTCTTCTACTTTTATTAAGTAATTCTTTTGCATTTCAATTTTTAAAAATGACTGACAAAAATACATATTTATAACTAATTAAACCAATTTTAAAAGTTAATGATTCAAAAATTATAATCAATAAAAATCTAATTGATTAGAAATTGTGAAAAAAGGAAATAAAACTATACTTCGTACTTGATAATCATAAAAGAAAAAAATATGAAATTTTCATATTAAAAATGAAACTATAGATTAATAGTATAATAATTCAAATGTAAAGATAAAAAAATTTACTTTGTTTCTCCTAAATTTGCCTATTTCATAAGAATTTACTGTGTTTTTCTTTCAAATTCGCGAAAGTATTATATACATACGCATACATTTTTATGCATAATTGTATATATAAAGCAAGCATATATAAACTTGATTAAAAAATAAAAAATGAAACAGAAAAATAATTATTCAAAAAGTTGATTCGTTGAATAAATTATACAATTGATATTTTAAGGAACTTCAACACCACGTATCGTCATTCTATTTTGTTCTTGCTCTTCTCGTGAAACGATTACGATATATTTCGTTCATATATTATTTGCTTAAAGAAAAACAGATTAACATTTATTTAATTTGATTTTGCAATACAATAATTATCATCAATGAAAACTCAATACAAGTCGTTTTAAGTATACGACTGAAATGCATCTATGCAAAAGATAAAATATGTATTTGAAAATATATTTAAAAAAGTATATATTTAAAAAATCAAGAAAAAATAGAATAGAATTAAATTTGAATATATAGAAAGTCGAACTATTATTATTTTGAATTCGATCATGATTTAAAATTATATCTTATTTTCCTATCTCGTACCACGAGAGCAAGCAGATATTTTTTGATCATTCTTCAACGCAGAGAGAAATATTTCGAAGCAATCAATATTCGTTTAAGAGTTTATTTACAAGTGGCAACAAAAATACTATCACCTCTTCCTGTATGATTATAGTACGTTAATATCTTCCTTAGATAAACAGGCACGTCAGAAAGAAATTTCGATCGACGTATTCAGCATAAGATTATTGCTTATCTTTCTTTTTCCTTCTTTTTCTTTTTTTTTTTTTTTTTTTTA
>NW_006264044.1:11314-25295 GCF_000469605.1 Apis dorsata
AAGTTTGTGTCTACGACTTGCGAGCATTTCAATGAATGCGAATTGTGTCATAATCGATTTCAGTGATCGATTAATCCAACGTGAACAATCGACGAGTTCAAAAATCGGAAAGGACCAGAGAACAATATCTTCTTTCCCAATAATGGCTGAACAACGTCAATAAAAACAATGTTTGAGAAAATATTCAAAAAGATGTACATAATTATATATCTCGTTAAATTGATTCAAGAAAAAACACTATAATTCATGCTAGAGATGGGATATTTGAAATTTTGAAATTTTTTGCTATTTTTATGATTTGAAATTCTCAGAATTTAGACAAAGAGATTATTTTATATAATAAAAGTAATTTATATAATTAATAAAAATATTATGAAAATATGAATTTATTTTTATTTAAATAATAATAATTTAATTTAATTTATGATATGATTTCACCTATTCAATTCCAAAAATTAATTTTTTGTCAAAAAAAATTATCATTACCATTAATTAATTATAAATCTATGTTCGAAAAATTATCATAGTTGATTACGAATCTGCGATTGAAAAAATTAAAATTTGTAAACATTTTAATTTTTAACAAAATAAATATTTCTAAGAAAAAAAAAAAGAAAAAGATAAATATTTTTAGATTTTAAGAATTTCGAAATTTTGAATTTAAATTCATAAATCAAAAATCAAGATTTCGACCCATCTCTAGTTCACATATCAACTTATTCATGATGAAAAATATATAATTTTCAACAAACTTCTCAAACCAGTTCATTCGCCAATATTGGCAATGTTCTAGAACAGGTGATCTTTTTTATAAAGCACTAAGGCAAACAATGTGAATTTTAACATAATATTTCCTTCTATTGAGATTCAACATGTTTTCGAATATATTAAGATATGATTTCATCAAAATGCTTTTTATCATATTCTTTCAAGAATGTTACAAATATTTATTACTCCCTCTTATAAATACGTATAAGTTTCCGTCATCTTCTTGTACCCATATATCATCAAACAAAAATGTGAAAAATTTATTCAACGAAATGTGTGTGTGTGTGTGTGTGTGTGTACGCGCGCGCGCGCGTACATATGTATGTATGTACATGTGTGTGTGTACACGCGCGCGTGCACGCACGCACATGTATGTATATATTCGTGATCATAATAATAATGATTATATTACTGCAGCAATAGTTCATTCAACTTCGAAAATTCAAATAAGATAAAACAAATTGTTAGAATGTAAGACGAGGGAATAACTTTGTCTGCTCTCGCTTTTCTTACGGATTCCATTTGTTGCATAAAACAATAAACTGTATCGAGTATTCATCATATACAGAAACTAAAGTAACCACTATGTGGTCAAATAAAAAACAGTACAGAACTGAATATATATATTTGTTGGCGCGCATCGAAGATGATAATGTATGAAGAGATTTAAACATGGTATGAATATGGGCATTAATTTGAAATTCTGAACATTAAGCGTGCACGTATTTACGGGCGCACACACAATTAAGTGTGAAGTACACGCGCGTGCAGATATATTTGACAATGAGCGAGTAGCGCGATGTAACAAAAAAATATCCTACGTAACGATAATTTAGGACACCGATAATTCAATGGTCGTCCATTTCATGAACACGTTGACGTTTTGTTGATGGTTGTTGATGTTCAGGTGGTTCAGGACTTTCGACAATAGCGAGCGGTGCCGGTGAACCTGGAGAACTATCCGATTCTTCATGTGAACGTTTTGCAACTCCGACGCCTGCGTCGGGACCAATAAAGCTTCCGCTAAACGTAATGGTATAATATGATAATTAATTCCAATGAATTGATAAAAAATACAAGAAAATCTTAAATACAAACCTATAGTTATATGTTGTCTGTACAATAACAGGAGCCGGACTATATTGTCCAGCCGGAGATAAAGAATGTTCTTCTGTAGTATTTCCAGATACATATTTATCTGAAAAAATATAACTATCTGAAAGAAATAGTTTTAAATAAAAAATAGATATTTTTTAAAATTATTTTAGTAATAGATTTATACTAATAGTATTATACTATTAGTTTAAATATTTCTATGTAATATATGGAGAAAAAAATAAATATATAAGAAATAACTTATAGAAAAACAAATACAACCTGTAAAAGTTTTTCTAAAACTCGAAGACATTGAAATTATATAAAAAATTATTACCTTCTCTAGTCGTATCACCACTAACACCGTTTGTGACAACAGTGATTTGTTGCATTAGACGACCTTTATGAGATGATTGACTTGAAGATGCATATGGATGACCAGGTGATCCTGGTGCAGATTGACTAGTCAATTGACCAGCTGGAGAGGATACAGTACTATCTGGATAAGATTCTGGTCCTGGTGAAGCTTCTCTGCTAAGACATTCTGGCGTCATTAGGCCACTTATTCCAACATGAGATGGCGAAGCAGGTGCACTCCTATATCAAACATAAAAATTTAAATTCAAACTTTTAATAGTATCTATTAATCTATAAAAAATAAAGATATTGTTAAAATCTACCAACCTAGATGAAAGTCCAAAGGGAGCTCGAAAACATGGAACTCCACGTTGTCTTCTTCGTCTGAATGCCTGTTCAATAAGTTTTGCTTCTGACTGTGGATCTATTCGCCAAAATGATCCTTTTCCTGGTTCTTCTTGACTTCTTGGTACTTTAATAAAATAACGATTTAATGAAAGATTATGCCTTATTGAATTTTGCCATCCTTTATCTGCAGTTCTATAATATGGATAATTTTTTGTAATATAAGAATAAATTCCAGATAATGTAAGCTGTTTATCTGCAGCAGATGCTATTGCTTGAACAATTAGTTGTGCATATGAATACGGAGGTTTAGAATCATCCTTTGGTGGACTACAATGTGCTGTTGTACCATTTGGACCACTACTACTTCCACTTCTGTATCGTGATTCAACACCAAGTTCAGGACTTATTTGTCTATTAGAGCTTTGTCCTCCATCATGTCTTTCCATATTAGAATTTTGTGGATCATTTGCAACAGCAGCTGCATATACAGCTACCATTTGGAGATCTGCTGATATGTTTCTCCTTCCCTGTCCTGCTCGTGGACTAGCAGGACATGAATTAGCAGCACTGATTGTTCCAGTAGGAGAAGGAAATGGGCTACTATAACCCGTATCCGGAATATTAATACGTAAAGGTGGTAATGGTGCTCTATGCTTTGGAGGAGAGGATACAGGTATATTACTTTGTTCTTGTTCATCTACTAATGATTGAAATACGAGTCTTATATTTGTACTTGGAAATCTAAATGTGCACCTGTAACAGAAGAAACATGCAAACTAAGTAAAAAAAAATTAAGAAAGTAATAATAAGAAATAATACTTTAAAAGAAAATATGAAAGTACTTTCATAACTACAATACAAATAAATTCATTGAAAATTGTTCATAAAATGATTTTTCATTGTTATTATGTAAAGCTATAAAATTTAATTCTAAAAAAAATGATATTGCAAAATAATAATAAACAAAAAAATAAATAATAAACAAATTTAATTTAATCAAAATGATATTAATAAAAATAAAAAAACTATATAAAAATCATTCAATAAAATTGAACCAATGAAAAACGTGCAAGAAAGGTTAAGTCAGTATAATAATGATTCGAAACATATCTTACGTCTTTGGTAATTGGAAGGCAGGCGCACCCTTTCGTTGAAAAACTCCATCAACAAAAACACCATTTTTACCGTTACAAGTCATAAAGAAAAAAGGATGATCGTAGAAGATTTCAAGGTGTCGTCGTGAGATAAAGCTGGAGTGGCCCATGTTGACGTCGACCTCACCCTTGCTGCTGTTACGTCCGATAGTGATACGTCGCTGTCTAACCATGTATTCAAACTCGCGACCCTCTAACCGTGCAATCGGTGCACCTTTTGCTTCCGGGTTCCACTGCATCTTCGTCGGGCTGGCCGGTGCCGACTTCAGTGCCAGAAGGGCCCACGCGTCGCTCTCCTGAGTACGGGAGTACGTAGTAGACATAGCACCGAGTAAGCGAACCCTCCTTTGAGATAGAATGAGAGAGGGAGAAAAAGGAGAAGTAGACAGATATAGATAGATAGATAGATATTTCGATAGATAGGTAGAAAGGTACATAGATAAATGTATAGATAATTAAGTAGATAACTAGATAGATGCGAATAGAGAATTATAAGTTACTGCTAGAGGAAAAAACAATGCTCGAATTACCTTATGTACGCACACTTTGTAAATTATGGGATTGAAAATTAGAAAGCTAAAGAAACAGAATATAAATTACATATATTAAAATCAATAATGTCAACGAGAAATCATATAAAACCTTGAAATAATTTATTGAAATAATGAATTGGCTTATAAATTCGACAAGCAACTAATCGAACAATCGATCAATCGACTAATCGATTTGAATTAAATGACTGACTAAGCATCGATTAATCAATCGATTGATCACGACACGAGCACTGAATATTCATCGATTAACGAAATTATAAAATTAACATATTCGATAACAAAAAAGAATATAAGAATTGATATATTAATTATTATTATGATTTCCTTGAAGAAAATGACATAAATGAAAAAAATATACATACATACATATATATATGTATATATTTTATATACATATAAAAATATACGCACGCGCATTATAAGATTTATTTCAACATTTATATAATCAATTATTTAATATTATATCATTTTTTTGTTATTTTGAACTAATTTAATAATCAATTAATAAATAGTTGTTAATATATTTTTTTCTATGACTTTTTTATTTAATTTGCTTTTTTTATTTGTTGTTTAATTGTTATTAGAAAAATTATTCAAATTAATTGGAAGCAGTTTTTTCAAAATCATTCTTTTTTCTTTGTATTTTTAATTCAAAAGATAGAAACCAAATATCACGTGATATAAACGCGCGTTGAATCTTTCGATTTAAATACAAAATAACATTAGATGAATCAGTCTTTGATACAATTATTGAGGTTATTAACATGAAACTCAAATTTGTTGTAAATAAGTAATAAATATTAGAATATTGTTAAAAATTTATATTTTTAATAAAATATACCTTTTGGTACATTTAAAATATTACTAATTATAATGTAAGATATTTTTATTGATTTTAAGTTGATGCAATAATATATATATGTCAATAAACATAATTGTAAAATTATATATATATAAGAATAATTAAGAATTAGAAAATATATTTTGTAAGGTGATGAATGTACATTATTATTACATAATGTCAAATTCTGTTTATTAAATGACATCAAAGATTATATACACAACCTCAACGTGCAGCCATGAATATTAAGGAATATGTTTGCATTGATAATGATATCAATAACCATTATAATGACAATGTTTATGGTCTTATAACTGAATTGAGTAGACATATATTGCAAACATATCGGTCATTTCATCGAAATATTCAATTTACTTATGATCATGATATCAAAATAATTAAACATCTTCGAATTAAAGCTTTTGAAATATTGTTGAAAAAAGGTCATCAATTGATTTCTAGCCAAGGTAATGTTATATTATTGTGATTAAACCATTTATAACACAAATTTTTGTTTGTGTAATTTATTTAACTTACAATCATCAATGTTCATTTATCATTATTGATTATATTTGATATCACAGATTGCAAAGAATTTCAAAAAATAGATCCATTTTTAGAAGTACAAAAATATGCTTTTACATTAAAACTAGGATTAAATCGTTCACATGATGCTATCATGTTGGAATATTTTTTACAAAAACTTGAAGCATTTTCATATGTTGAACTGCCAGTTTCTTCTATTTTACAGTTATTAATACAATTAAAAAACTTTAACATTGATTCAAAACCAATAATGGTAGGTTTTAAATTTTTATATTTTTATAAAATAGATTTTATAAACATATAAACATATAAAATAGGATTTCATAAACATATATTTTATTGTGATTTTTAGAATATATTTTATGCTGACAAAATAAATCTTACTTTTCCTAAAATTACACATAATAAAAATGATTCGCTATTTCAAATATATCCCATGGAATATTTCATATCCTCAGATAAATTTGAAGCAGTACTGGAAAAATTTCCAAATACAAGAATTGCACCTAAAAATATTATAAATGAACTTAATTTTTTATATGATTCAAAGAAATCAAAAGCCATTGGGATTGAATCTACTGAGTAAATTATGAAAATATTAATCTGTTCTTATATTTAATCTTAATTTCATTATATATAAATATTCTTTTTTCAGTATACTTGTTACATGTGATTTTATGTCTAATCACATATTTGATAAAATGTCATCGCATACATTACTATGTCCAAATCAACATCTTACAATAAGTTCAGAGTTTAATTTATATATTTTACAAAATAATATGGTAAGATATAACTTTTAAATATATTATTATATATTATTATATATTTATAATTACATATAAGTTATTAATATAGTTATGAAATTTTGCAGAGTTGATTCTAAAGCTAAAATAAATATAAAAATTCATAAAAACAAAAATATCAGTTAAAACTTATTTATTAAATTATAAACAATTGTTAGAAGTTTTTGTTAGCTAAAAAAAAATGAAATTGTTCTGTCTCTGTTATATGACTATTTCACTTTATCTAATTTTATCTAAGCAACATTTTTTCATATATGAACTTTTATATTTAAATACTTGAATATAATGCTTTTTTACTAATTACAATAGTATAATCTACAAATGAAGATAAGAAAAATATTAAATTTGTTCATAAGTGCATGGATATAAAATAGACAAATATTAAATATAGTTTGAAAATATGTTAGAAAATATAATTAATTCTTTTAAATTAAGAAATTTTATGTAAACATAGATTGATAATAAAAAGAATATCTTTTATTAATATTTTTAATAGCAAATCTATTCCTAAAATTATTTAAATTGGATTCAATATTTATCTATAAATTTATAACAAAACATTTATAAATAAATTTACAATTAATATAAAATTTTATTCTTATTATTTATATTCTTGTAGTTTGGCTAAAAAAATTCAAAACATAGTTAATTCAAAACTTATATAAACATAGTTTGATATATATAATATAACATTAAAAAAAATCTTTTAAATCTATGGATTTTTTTTATAAATAATTTATTTTTTAGATTGAAAATAAATGTGAAAATATATACAATTTTCCTTCAGAAAAAGGAACTACAACAAATTATTTGTATCTTCCTTTTATACAAACAAATACAGAAGAAACAGAGAGCATGATTGATACATGGAAATTTTTTGATCAGAGTATTAGTAATGAATCGAATAATGGTATAAACATTTGGAATTATATATGGAATGAAATCAATATTATAAATACTATATCAGCTGAAAATCATCAAACATGGGAATGTTTTGGAGAAATAGAATCTATTAAAGAATTGATGTTTGTAACAGATATGTCAATTGCAGCAATACATCTAGAAAAAATTAAAGAAATGAATAATTTGTCATTACTTTCAGAAAAGGTAAATTATTAACATAAATATAATTTATTATAATATTTATATTATATATATATATATTATATATATATATATTATATATATATATATTATATATATATATATTATATATATATATATTATATATATATATATTATATATATATATATTATATATATATATATTATATATATATATATTATATATATATATATTATATATATATATATATAATTATTTATAATAAATTATTTTTATGAATAAATATATACAGATAAAATATGCATATATATTTAGATATAATAACTTCAACTTTAATTATTATTTTTTAAATAAAATATATCTTCAGGCATTTTACTATTTATCTTTTCTATTTATTTATTTATTTAATATAGGTAATGAATTCTTTGCTTCTTTTGGAAGAAATTTCAGCGAAAGAATTTATACACGATATAAGATCAATGTTAGTGGGCATAGAATCAAATTCATTCAAATATAGAGATGTAGTATGTATTTTATCTAATCTTAATAAGAAATTATTATATGAGAAGTAAAATGTATAAATCATTTAAATTTTTTAGGTAGGATTTACCTTACGAAAGAACATTAGTGTGTATGGTATATGTTCAGAGTCAGTAAAAAAAATTTGTCAAGAAGCTATTAATTGGGGTAATTGTTTTAGATTCTTATGGAATCTTGTTATACCCAAATCACAAAATATCAAATTACCACAAGAAGGACTAATGTTTAAGGTTTATAATAAAATCATATGAAAAAAATAATATATTTACATATAAAAATTTATATATATATTAATATTTTGTAGGCTATGTGTGCGAACGTAAAAGAATTATTACTTTATTACCAAGCAGTACTATTAAGAATTTTTACAAATGAAAATAAATCTGAAGGGATATTGAAAATATTTGAAAAAGTACGTTCTGTAGCTACATTAATTACTAAAGTTGCTAAAGTTTGTGAGTCTTATAAAGAAAATCAATTTACATTTCGAGGAGGAAATAATATTCTTACTAACATTTATAATGAAGCAATTAAAGCAACAGATACTAAGATTGCTTTAGTATTCTATTCATTATTAAAATCTTGCTGTGAAGTTTATTTTCGGTATGTATTATAAAAAATATAATGAACATACAATTTCGTGTTTTCATTTTTATTCACTTTTATAGATTTAAAATATTATGTAATATGTGATTAAATTCAATATTACAGATTTTTACAGAAATGGATTTTTGAAGGTATATGCGATGATATTTATGGAGAATTTATGATCAAAACGAGGCCACAATATTTACGTAGTAGAAGTCACAAATTTTGGACGAAAAGTTTTAGCATTTACAATGATGCAGTACCAGCTTTTTTAAATGATTTAGCTGAATCGATCCTTCAATGTGGGAAAACAGTAAGACTTTTAAGAATTTGTGATTCCAAAGTAAATATATTTAATATATTACATTTTATATACTTTATATATAATTATTTTTATTAAATTCCGTATTATATTGATCTTTGTATAATGAATATTTAGAATCCAATTTGCCGTGTTTGTATAACTGAGCAACCGGATATAAATGTTTGTTTAAGTGTAATTGCATTACGTGATCAATCTTTAAGATATCACGAATATGAAAGAAAAGGTAAATTTGCTCTTGGTTCGATAGTTTCTCTTTCTACGGCTATTCTAAATCAAAAACAATTAGAAAAAGGAATATCAAAAGTAATTGTACAAACAGAACGTAATGCACTATTAAAAGTTCACGGTATGTATATTTTTTATTTATAACAAAAAAGATACATTATCTTATGTTTATGTATCTTATGTTTATGATAAAAATAATAGAAATACATCTTTTATTTTATTTTTTATAATATTTTACACAAAACTATTAAAAGAGACGAAAAAACAGGAAGATACAACAAAAACATTAACACAAACGAAAGATTACACAGATTTGGCAAATCCTCAAGGACAAATATTTATAAGTAATTTACAGCAAAAAAAAAAAAAAGAAAGTGAATCCAATAAATTGCTTTTACAAATAGAACGTAATAAAGAAGAAAATACAATAAAGTAAGAAATATTACGATATTTAAAATAATACAATAAATTGACAATATTTAATATTCAAATCAAATAAAAACTTAAATTATAGTTAAAAATATATTATTTACAGAACAATGGTTTGGAATTATTATGAAAATGTAACTAATGATATTAATAAACGACGTATTCGTTCACAATGGCGAATTAAAAGAATGAAATTTTATAATAAGAGAGTAGATATATTAAATACAGTAAATCAAGATTTGAGAAACGAATTAGAAAAAACTGAGGAACTTGAGCATGTAATAACTTCAGATTCTTTAATTGAAATTCCAATTCCATTTGAAGATGAAAATAAAAATTATACAAATACATCTTTTCAACAATCATATGCAATATCAACACCAAATATTACAATTGATCAAAATCAAGATTCAATACAAAATCAATATTTACTTGCAAATTACAAACATAAAAAAACAATAAGTAATAATAATGAAAAATATAATTTTGATGAACTGAAAACATTAAATAAAAAAACAATTTCGGAAATTTCATCAAATAAAAATAGAACAAATGAACAAATAGATGAAATTTTAGAGCAATTATCAACTCATTGCACACATCATTCGACAATAACTGAAAGACCTAATCTTTTGAATGTTATAAAATTAGATAACACAATAATAGAATCTCAAATTAGTAACATACATTGTAATAATATGACACCAAATAATAATGAACTTGATATACAACAAATTGAATTTAATTCTGCTACAAATGAAATAAATAGAAAGACCATTAATTTTACTGAAAACATAACAAATCAAGGAAATAGTAATTTAGAAACACCAATGTCTTGTACAACAGATAATTTTACTATTTCATCAATACAAAGTCCCATTTCACTAATGTATAATTTAGAAGATTCATCACCTACGGAAATTTCATCAATAATACCATCAAGTTGTGCTTATTCAATAACTAAATCAACTCTTTCTGTAAAAAAACATTCAGATCTATTTGAATTAATTCGTAATGAAAAATATAATAAAATATCATCGGTAATAACTCCCTTGAGTATTACCGATGTTGAAATAATTGATCATATTTCTCTTCAAGCTTACTTAGAAAAGTCGATTCGTATTCCTCTTAATATACAAAGTCGTCTCGTTAGCAATGCTATTATTAAATATTTTTTAAAGGAAAATAATTTGCTTTTACATTTGCATAGTTTACGAAGCTATTTTTTTTTGCTAAATGGAGAATTTGCAAAGACCTTAACAGATTCATTATATGCACGTTTATATGAAATCTCTGTACCCATTGAGTTATTTAATTCAGTCACATTGACTAATCTTCTAGAACGAGCACTTGTTAATTCATTTAACAATGTTTATGTTAATTCAGAACTTCTCAGTCTTTCGGCAATAGACACACCAGCTCAGTTAGAAGTAAATATTTTCTCTTATATTTATTCTTTCTATTCTTTCATAATTTTGTATACAAATTGTTAAGTTTTATTTTATTAAAAGAAATTAATAAATTTATTATAAATCCTTTATAGATATCAGATCCAGCTGCTTTAGATTGTCTTTCTCTCAATTATAAAATAAATTGGCCACTTAATATTATAATTGATGAAACAGTCATGAAACAATATGGTAAAGTATTTAAATTTTTAATAACAAGTGGTCGAGTTTCATGGGTATTACAAGAAGACTTTAATATTATGAAAAGAGAAAAAAAAGCAATTACATCAGAACAATATCATAAAGTAAAAGAAAAATAATTTGATATAATACATTCTAATTCTAATTTATTTTGAAAGTTAATCCAATCGCTAATTTTAAATTAATTTATTTTTAGTTACAATTATATAGACATTCAATGACACAATTTATGAATGCATTGCACAATTATTTAACATGTAGTGTTTTGCATGCAAGTTGGGCTGAATTTGAAAAAGATTTAGAACATTCATTAACTGTAGACCAAATTTATTTATCACATGTAAATTATATAAAACGAATACTTTCAAGGTAAAAATTGATATGTATTTTTTGATTTTTTAATGATAAATGAAAAAATTAATTTTTTATTTATCATTATATTATTTTTTATAGATGTATGCTCAATAGTCGAGAAGAAAAAGTACGTATATGTCTAACTAATATATTTAAAGTCATTTTAAAATTTCATAATAGAATAAGATCTCAAACCTGGATAATGAAATCTACGGGATATATTCATCCTAATTTTAAAAAACTGGAACAAATGTATCAAGCATTCTGCGAGTTGCGAGCATATATGTCACATGTTGCGTTTAAATTAGCTACAAGTGGATATGAACCACATTTAATGCATTTTTTAAATGCTCTTAATATAAACCAAATGTATGACTTAACTGTTAAGACTTATTGTAACTCTGTAACCTCTTCAGAACTTTAATATTTATCATATGTCTGTTCCTTTTCTTACTAATCTCTAATACTAATCTCAAAATCTATCAAATGTATCAAACATTCTACAATCATATATGTCATATGTTGCGTTTAAATTAGATACAAGTGGATATGAATTATATTTAATGCATTTCCTAAATATATTTCTCTTAATATAAATGAAATGTATGATTTAACTGTTAAGACTTATTGTAATTCTGTATATTCTTCAAAACATTAATATTTATCATATATCTGTTTCTTTTCTTTCATATTAATCTTAAAATCTATTACACTATTAATATCATCAATTACAAATTATGTGCTCTTTTGTTTCTGATCTTTGCAAAACTATTGTATATACGAATAAAAAATTTAATCAATAATTTTCTCATGTTATAAGTCTTTTATAATGTAATATAATTTTATAACATAATATAAATTATTAAATCTTTCTAATAAAAATATTAAATATATCATTTTTGTTTTATTCAAATTAAAAAGAATATATCATATAATTTCGATAAAATATTAGAATTAACTTTATTATACAATTACAGTCTGCATTGACTTATTTTTAGAAAGAACATAAGCACAACGTGTACATAAACCATTTTTTTGCGTTTCGGGATATCTTCTACATCGTTCACATAACGCTTTTTGAATTTCAGATACTTGAATTCGTGTTTCATTGATTGTATTGTTTTCAATCAATGTTATCGATGATAGTTGTAATATTTCGCATAATTCAGATATTGATGAGTGTCGTTCATTATGAAGGAGCTAACAAAAAAAATAAACAAAAAAAAAATTGATACACATGTATTCTGTTTATGCACACAAAACAATTTTAATTTCTTTTATGTATATAATACTTACACAAAGCGAAATAAAATCTTCCTTACTAGCATCTACAATACCATGCAACTTCCATGTAGTTTTATTAGCAATTTTTAAAATGTTATATCTTAATCGAAGTGCTACATTTATGTGCTGTACAATACTTGGATCATTCCAAGAATTTAATACATTGTATTGAGTATAATGTAATGGTATATATGCTATATATTATGATTAAATTAATTAGTAAAAAACTATTTTGAAATTTTATATATTTAATAAAAAAGAATTTTACCATAATTTTTAGGATAATATAGCCATGCTTCTTCTGCTAAGTGTGGAAGAATAGGAGCAATAGATCTTATAAGAACATTTAAAATTTCTTTTATAACTTGTACAGCTGCAATGCGTATTGAAGATGTTGCCTCATCACAATAAAGTCTATCTTTGATTAAAGTACAGTAAAGACCCGATACATTGTTTGTTATAAAGTTCATAATCATTTTACTTGCATGATGATAATCATAATTATTATAATGTTGCTGTATCTAATAACATATAATATTTGTCATAATACATCAATATGTTTATTTTCCAAAATTAAAAAATAAAAAATATATATTACCTGTTCATTATAACAAAATAATAAATATAACATATATTTGTCAATAATTCGATATTGAGGTTTACAATTAATATCTTCGTAATAAGGATGTAAAGCACCTAAGAGGAAACGTAATATTAAACGAAGTTTATAAACACTTTGTTTACATCCATCAAATATATTTTTTGAAACTGGTATTTGTGCATGTTGAGAGCCATGATTAGCTACCCACCATCTAAATAAAATAAAAATAGAAAGTTTAACTATATATCACTAATTATACAATTATATTATAATACCTTAAAACATCAACACCATATATTGGATTTTTTTCTAAATTAGATCCACCTTGTAAAATTTCTTTCGGATTTATCACATTTCCTATTGATTTTGACATTTTTAAGGAATTTTCATCAACTGCAAATCCATGTACAAATATAGCACTAAATGAAAAAAAAAAATATATATATATATA
>NW_006264044.1:25505-36048 GCF_000469605.1 Apis dorsata
TATATGTATATTATTGTCTATGTATATATTATGTATAATATATACATGTATTATATGTATATTATTGTCCATGTATATATTATGTATAATATATACATAGATAATATATAGACAATATAATAAATATAATAAATATATAGACAAAGTATCCTAAAAATGTAATTTCAAACAACATTTTTCTTTATAATTTTGGTTTTGTTAACAAAAATCATAAAATGCATAGACTAGTTAAACTATAAAGAAATAATAGCATCATTGAAAATGAATGAATAAATTATGATATAAAAAAGCGAATATAATACTTTTTTAATAAATGAATAATAAATAATACAAATTGGTATAAAAAAAAATAAATAATATATTATAGCATTAAATTAAAAAATAATTGATAAGTAGATAAAATCACTCACTGAAAATTAAATTCGAGCTTTAAAATACTTTTTCTTGGATATTCTTTCTTAATATTTATTTCATTTATATTTTAATATCTTTTCCTAGTATTGAATTAATCCTTAAGATTTGCGTAAATTTAATAACAAATAAAACATCATCAAAAAATAACACAAAAACAATATATTGAATCAACATATCTATTCTTTATTTTATTATAACCAATACTGATTACTAATACAGCATTGATCACTTAAAATTCAATAGAATTAAATTTAGTTTTTTTTAATTTTTCATCTACATTATTATATTTTAATATTAAACACTTCTAAATCATTAAATTCTGATTTTGAACTTTTAAAACTAATTTTGAAACTCGGAAAATTTTTATATAGTATGAATTCTAAAAATTTTTTTCGTTTTATGCAAGAGTTTTTAATATCTTGGATTCATTCTTCCATTAAATCCTCAATATGTTATTTTTTTAAAAAAAAGAAAAAAGAATTGAGCTCTAGAGGAAATAAATTGCATAAATTGCTACATTTTATAGAAAAACTTATTATATAGTAGATATAATGGCTAGAAAAATCTATGGGCATTTAAGACAAAATATTATAATTTCTAAACTAATCTATTTTTGACTTAAAATCTTAATATTCTTTTTAAGAGGATTATATATAAATTGATGGAAAAAGAGTATAATATTAAAAAAAATATTAATTTTTAATTTTTGATTTTAATTTTTAAATAAAAATCATAATTTTAATAAAATTATCAATTATATTCAATTATTATTTATTTTTTATATTAAATTATTTAATAAGACATAAAAATATAATTTGAATATATAATTCAAGTATATAAAAAAATATTTTTTAAAAATGTATATAAAAAAAATTATATATTTGAATTATATTAAATTATGCCAAATATATAAAAGAAATATATAAAAGAATTAAATAGAAATTAATAAATAGAATAGTAATAAAGTTTTTTGAAGAATTTTAAATTAAATTTAGAATTTTTTATTTGATAAAAAAAAATTAAATTAAATTAAAAAACTTTTTATTGTTTATTTTATGTTGTTTGGACTTATTTGTTCAAGTTTAATGGTATATATTTAATATTATAATCGTAACTCAAGAAATCTATGCACTCTATGATTGATGAATATTTTTTGTTAATAAAGCCTAAATGAAAGCAAAATGTTGCTTGAAATTACCTAAAGAATTAATTAAAATATCCTAAGAATCTTTTGTTCAATATTTCTATATTTTTGGGACATCTTCTAATATGCTTTACAATAATATATATTATTTTTAAAATACTTAATACTTTATATTTTATTTACCTATAAGATGGACATTCCTGTAAAGCTATAGATGTTATTAAGGATGATTGAAACCAACCATTGAATTGATCATAGCCTTCTAAATAAAGATTTGCTTTTCCATTTGGTAGAATCATTGACCATGAAATTCCGCTATCAAACCAAATATCCATAATATCCTAAAAAATTTTCATATCAATAAATAATATATTTAATTTTAATTGTCGTTTCTCTTATGCATCTTAAATAAATATTTGATAAATAGAATTTACATTTCCTTTTTCTACATCATCTGCTGCAATATTCAATTTTTCAATCATATCTAATCCTATTAAATCTTTTACTGAATATTCCCACCAACAATCAGGACCATACTTGTCTATGGAATTGCATAATCGTTCAACTATTTCTCTGAAAAAATAAAAAATAATATAAAGAAGAATCTATACATAAAAATTATATAATATAATAATATATTTATAATAAAGAATGTAAATAATAACATATACATAAGCTTACTCATTTGTAAATGCTTTACCCGTTGTTTTACTATACACTACAGGTATAGGTGTCCCCCAAGAACGTTGTCGCGAAATACACCAATATGGTCGATTTTTTATTCCAGTAAGTAAAGCATTCATAAAAGATGTACGATTACATTTAGGATATATATCTATATCTTTGATACTATCCTTATAAAATTAATAAAATAAATAGAAAAAAAGTTAATATATTTCTATCATAATTTATAAGTAACATAATATTAATAAAATGACTTACAATAATTTTTTCCTTGATAGAATTTATATCAATGAACCATTGATTACTCGCACGAATAAGAACTGGTTTTTTCGTTCGCCAATCATATGGATAACTATGTGTTAATGTTTCTACATGCAAAATATCTTGATTCAAAAGATCTATCACTTTATCAACTCCTTCTGTTAATACTTGTAGTCCACAAAATTGTGAACCAGCTTCTTTAGTATATCGACCTTCAGTGTCAACTATAGATAACTATAGCACATTTACTTATCATGAGATATTAATGTTATTCATACAATATTATTATATAATTGATATTATTTGATATTATTTTTATTATTTTAATTAAAAATAAATTACAATATATAATTTAATAACTTACAATATGAATTTTATTTTCTAATGCAACTAAAAAATCTTCTGGACCATGTGCAGGAGCAGTATGAACCAATCCTGTTCCCAAATTTGTTATAACATGATTTGCAGCTAAGAAAGGGCATTTGTGCTTTGTGAAAGGATGAAAATATGTGCTGTTCTCTAATTCTCTCCCTAATAAAACTTATCTACATTATTATTAATGTAATTCAAAATAAAAAAAAATTACAAATATATTTAAAAAATATTTAAATTTGATTTTTAATCAAATTTACCTTTAAAACATATTAATGTTTTCAAAGAACCAAGTTTTAATTCAATAGTACTTAATAAATCTTGTGCAATAATATATAAATCTTTTGAATTATTTTCAACAAGACAATATGTAGCATTTGCGGAAAAAGTTATAGCTTGATTAGCTACTAAACTCCATGGTGTAGTAGTCCATATTAATGCATATATAGTATGATTTTTAAATGAATTTAAATTTACTGGAATATTATCAATATATAGACGAACAATAACAGCTTTACTTTGGTGTTGTTGATTATATTCTAATTCGGATTCAGCTAATGCTGTTCTGTAATATATATAAATATAAGAAAAATTTTATTTATAAAAATTAAATTATTTAATTTTGGACATTTAACCTTGAAGATGGAGACCAATAGACTGGCATAAAATCCCTAAATATGATACCTTTCTTATATAATTTTATGAATTGACGAAGTTGATTTTTTATATATGATGAATGACTGGTAAAATAATATCCAGATTCATTCCAATCAGCTGTCACACCCCATGATTGAAAAGCTTCTTTCTGTTTAATAATAGCTTCTTCAGCATATTTACGAGCTAAATTCATATAAAAAGAGAAAAAATGAAAAATATAAAAATATATCTATATCTATATCTATATCTATATCTGAAAATATGTAAATATCTTGAAAATTATATATAATACAATAATAAAAAAAATTCAACAGAAAATTCTATTCTATTCTATTTCATTTAATAATTCTATTCTATTTCATCTTATTAATGATTCTATATACATTATATATATTATATATATTTAAGTATAGTATAATTTAAATTACATTTTTTTAAATTAATTAAATTTTTTTTATATTTTTATAATTGATATCAAAATATTTTCCAATTATTTCATATTTTATTAACATATATATAACTTTTTAAATTGAGATATTAAATCTCAAACTTAATATACTGTCAGTATCATTCATGTTCATATATATTAAATGATCTTTCTAAAAGCATAAATTAGTTGTTTTTCTATCAAAAAATATATAACTTTTTACTAATCCTTTTTAAGATCACTTTTTTAAAGCAATTTTTGATTAAGCAACCTGTACATATATATTAAATAATGACGATATATATTAAATAATGCTGGCGATATATCAAGTTTATAGATATAATATTTCAATGCAAAAAATGAAAATAATTTTAAAATTGTTTTGATGTCTAAAAACATGGAATAAAAAATATAATTCTCATTTAAAAAAATAATTATATTTTAAGGATTTAAATTCATTCATAGTTTTCAAAATATATTTCAGATAAAATGAAATAATAAAATATACATTATAGAAAATAAATATTTAGCTAACAATAACAAAAAAGATTTATTAATTAAGAATCTATTAATTATACCTTTCTTTCTAATTTCTAAGGGATTTTCAGCATTGTTATGTACAGCTTTTAGCTCAATTGGTAAACCATGACAATCCCAACCTGGTACATAATGAACTCGATTTTGATTTATAATCTTATATCTTAATGTTATATCCTTAAGAATCTATAAGGATTTATAAAATAATATAATATTATATAATATGTATATCTATATCTATATGTATATATATATAAATAATATGTATGTATATAAATAAATTACAAAATAAAACCTTATTAATAGCATGTCCCATATGGGGAATTCCATTTGCATAAGGAGGTCCATCATGTAAAATAAAATCTGGTCCTGAAAGATTTTTCTTTTGCCAATCATACAAGTCAGAAAAACCACACTTCTACAAGAAAACAAATATATAAATAAATTATAAAATATTATAAAATATAGATAAACAAATAATATAATATTATAAAATAACTTACTTCAGTTAAATATTTATCTTCCTGTATTCGTATTTTACCATTTAAATGTACACGAAATTGAGTTTGTGGAAGTAAAATAGTTTCGGAATATTTGCCTTGTTTTTTTGATTTGGTTTTTGTGTAACTTTTAATAGTATCTGCTAATTCATCATTTGTTTTTCGTTTTAAGATTTGATTTGTAATTAATGTTCGTTTAATTATAAATCTATACATATTTACTATTTTATTCACTGAACATATTTATACAATTCGTTCGTAATACGTATACAGTTCGTAATATAGATATTAAGTAAAAAATGCTATTATACTAATCTGAATTAAACATTAAATCAGATTAAGCTTGATCTATTATTATACATTTTCAATTATACGAATACAATTTTGTTAATAATATAATAAAAAATATAAAATATACTTAATATAATTTAATTATTCTTATTACATACAATACCAAAAGTTATCTTTAACATACATATATAAACTACTAAGATTAATATCGAGTTTATTTTCTCTTAGGTATTAGAATATTTATTCTATTTATTTTTTTTTTCTACATAATATTAAAATTTATCAAATATAAAGTTTCAAATGTAATTTGAGAGAAAATTTAAAAAGAGAAAGTAATATTGAAGTATAAAACGCAAGGGATTTAATTGTACCATAGGTAGGTTAGTTCGTTCTAGTTTGTCCCCAACTGATCCAATTTCAATCTTGTGTTTGGTTATTATTAATGAAACATGGCTACAGTTTTCGAAAGTTCATTCTTATCAAATAGAGTACATCGTATCGAGGAACGATATGAAGAATCGACAAACACATTTGGCAAATGTGACTGCACTAGCTATAGCTATCTTGCCTTGAGCGTCATTCTATTCATGATTGGAACCGCTATTACTATTTTTTCTTTGGACGATATCGTAGGTGAACACATATTTTTTAAACTTGGTCACATGTGGCTTATTGGTCCAATATTTATTTGTTCTGGACTAATGGTGGCTGTCAAATGTATGCTTTATCTTCGACGAAAATCTGTTATACAAATGATCTTTCATCAACGACAATTGTTCAGAGTAAGTAATTATTTTTTTATATGATCTATTTAATATCTGGAAATATTCTACCAATAATTAGTTTTAATTTTATATTCAATTTCGTATATTCAATATAATTTTTTTATGAGATTGATGTTATTGACTATATAATAAAAATTGTTGCATTAGTAGAAATATACATATATTTCCTATACATATTTTTTATACATATATTTACATATATGTTAATAATTTCAAATATCAGAATCTTTTAATATAAGATCTTTTAATAATAATAATAATCTCAGAATCATAATCAGAATCTTTTAATATAAGATCTTTTAATAATAATAATAATCTCTTAAATATTTAATATACGAAATATGTATTTATGTATATAGTATTAAATGTATTTAGCTATCAATTAATATCAAAATAAATAAATTTATTAATAATTCGAGATGATTTAATCGTTAAATACAGCATTTACAGGAATTAAGTGGTACTCGTGGTATTGAACGTATTGATATACAAACTCCAGGTCCACCTTCTTATGAAGCAATTGCTCAGGAAAACTGTAATGAATTACCTCCGCCTTCTTATACAGAAGCGGTAGCGCTTATACGCAAAATTGGAAGCAGTAAGAATTTTTCATTCTACTATAATATTTTATTATTAACATTATAGCATTTTTTTTTCTTCCACGCTTTAGATACCAAATCAAATAGTGCAACTGTTTCTTGTGATAGCATCGCTATTGATCAAAACGTCAGGTGTAAACCTTGAAACAGTATTTTTTTTCGATCGGAAGATTGATCACAATAAAAGCAGTAAATTATCTTATTAAATTATGAACGATTGTTCGTCTTTTTTATGTTTGTTTGTTACATTGAACATTCTTTTTTTCTATTATAAAAAAATGTTACTATCGCGTATCTTATACATTAAAAAATAAGGGAAAAAAAGATGTATTCAATATATGCACTTATTAGAATATTAATATCAATGAAACAATGATAAACATATGCAACGATTACATATATTTTTTTTATAAAAAATATTTAAATTGAAAAAAATTTATAAGATATGTCAATCATTCAATTAATGAAAGAATTTCTCACAAAATGAAGTCATGCAGAAAATTTATACATTAATATAATAACTAGTATAAGTTTTTTTAAATATACAAATTTTTATGAATATAATACGAAAAATTCAAATAATTCATATAAAAATTTTTATGTTATATCTTTTATAGAAAAATGAATTTTATAAATTGAAAAAGAAGTTGCAATAATATGATAAATCTTATTTATTTAAATATGTTGTTTCAATTCATATTAAAAGTAAAATTTAGTAACATAATTATCATTGAAATTTTTAATAATTAAACAATTATCATTATCATTATAGAGTTAGAGAGTGTGTAAGTTTTTATTACAAATTTATTCAAATTTAACATTTATAAAATAAAAAACTTACGCATTATGCGTATTAAATATTATGACAAATTACAAAAACAAGAATATAAAAAAGATATTACGTTATTAGCAAAATTTGTAAAAAATTTGATTGTTTATTTAAAATGTATTACTTAATATTAAAACGAATAAAAAACGACGTTTTATGTTTTGCATAATGTTTATTTTTAAGATATAGTACACGCGTTAAAAACAGACCAAAAGCAACTCTTTAAATGTTTTTTTAAAGTTTTTTAAAGTTTTATAGAAAGTATACAATTATTTATGTGCAGTCATTTTATGGAAATAACTTTTATAAAAGGATTATATAAAGAAGAAAATTAAACAAGTTTTGATACAAAGAGAAGAAAGAAAGGAGAAAAAAAAATAGGGAAAAAGAAAAAGTGAAAATTTATCTTTCAGGATTGAGCTACAGCCAACATTTCTTCTTGATGAATAAGATGAGTTGTATGATTGACAAGACTCATTAATTTTGATAAAGATGCAGCCCATGCGTCCAAAAGAGCAGCCGGCTCTTGGGTTCCTGTAAAACGAACCACACCGGCTGGACGATCTGTACGGGCATTTATCACACCAGTTTCTACTAAACTGCACAAACATGCTTCAGTTTCTTCAACTGGTAAATCCAATAATTCAGCCATGCGAGTCAATGTAATTTTTGTGTAATATTTTGCCATAATCCTGATATTCTATAGTGAAATAAATATTCAATATAATTTTGTTAAAATAAAATGAAATTCTTAGTTTTTAAACTTACATGTTCGACAACACGATTTCGAAGATCGGCCCACCGTTTACGTCCTTCTTCAGTCCATAGGCTAAAAACTTCTGTAGCTTTAAGATCTCTTTCGTAAATTTCGCAAAGTCCTGACCATTTTATTAGTTCTGGATTTACAAAAAGTCTTAATAATTCTCTAAACAAAATAAAAATTTATTAATATAAAAAATAAGAGATTCATACTTAAATTTTTTTTTTAAAATGAATAAATAGTACTTGTATGTTGGTATCTCATCAAGAAGTTTATCAGAAAGCAACCTATGAGTCAAATCAGCTTGTTCTGGTTCATGTGGTGCAAGTACAAGATAGAGAACAGCTCGTGAAAGTGCAGCATGTCTTTTTTCAGAATTATCTCTAACTGCTGGAGTTTCCAATACTGCTCGATTATGTCTACATAATTCTAAATGCCAACCTTCATGACGAGCCAATTCCATCATTAGACTGAAATAAAATTTTTTTCTAATAATAAATTTTAAAGCTTTATATTCATCAATTCAAATTAATAATTATTAATTTACTCATAATATTTCAATTTAAGAGATTGTGTTTCTTCATCATTTTCATCACTAAAAAATTTAACATTAATTTTTTTAGCTATTATTTGAGTGCGCATAAAATCTTTTTTTGCTAAACATAATCGCATTTGCTCTAGGATAAGAGATGCTTTTTCTAAACGTGACATACTACCATATGTTTCAACCTAAAATAGATATAATTTTATTATACATAATTTTTAACTATCTATTATATTATTTTTTTTTAAAAATTCCATACTTGTAATTCAAGCATAACAGCTGCTGCACCTGAAATATCTCCATCTTCTTCTTTGATTTTTGCCAAACGATGAGTAAGTCTTGCTCTTTCAACTTCTACATATATCTTTGACAAGAATTACTTTTTATTATTTATATTTTTAATATTATTGATTTTTTAGATATTTAAAAATTTAATTTGAAATAATCACAAAGTCTAGATACTTTACCTTTCCTTCTGTTACAGTACGTAATGTTTCTATTAATTTAATTTTAGTTTCTTTATCAGGCATTTTATCTATGTAAGTACAACATTCTTGAACCATTGCTGTAACAGCTCGTTTTAATTGAGAACGTCTTTTGGATAACAATACTATGTGTTCATTTAATACTGCCCAATTCTTTGCTTCTAAACAAATTTGAACAATAGCAACAAGAATTCGTGATGTAGATGCCACATCTGCACTCTAAAAAATATTTTTATTATTTGCATATTTTAATCACAAACATAAATATAAAATTAAATATAAAATTAATTAAAAGCTTAACTGTTCGTGCTAGTTTTTCTAATGCTAGTAATTGATCCAAAGCATCATGTAACTTTCCTTCACTTGCTAATTTTTTACATTCTGGAATTTTAACATCACAATTGCTACTATAATCCACCTCCATTTTTAAAATTTTATTAAAATCCAATAATCTTGCCCTTTATTAATTAGAAGAATAATCAATTAAAGTATTTAACATTAAAAATATAAATAAATTATAAATTTAAAAATATCAATAATTTACCTTAATTAAATATCTACAAATTATAAAGCAAACTTTTTTCAATGAAATAATTCTGGTACTTTCTCTTTATCAAAAAAATTGTTTTATTTGATCAAATATAATAGGAAAATATAAATATTTTTTTTAAGAAATATTTTCTTCACATATGATTTTTTATATAAAATTCACGTAAATCTAAAATGTTTCTCATTCCACATGACTTAAAACTGATTGTCATCCACCATTTGTAAAACAGTACCAATAAATGTTAAAGTTAACCACAGTCTACTTTAAATACATAGAAGCTATGATATTAAATTTGGCAACATTGCTTTTGCTATTGGAATTGGAAGTCAATATAAATTTTTAATTTGTAAATAATATATAAATATTATATATATTATATTATATATAATTATAATAAATAGAATAATATAATATAATAATATATAATATATAAATATTATATGTTATAAAAGAATATATATAAATTTCGTATAAGTTTAAGGTTATAATGCTTATAGCATTTATATTTAAAATATTTATATTTAAACAAATATTAATATAAATTTAAATTATTTTATAAAATAAAATTGTAATTTTTAAAAGTGAATAATTAAGTACATAATAAGCTATTAAAAATAAAAATGAATAATAAAGACAATTCTTAAAAAAAATTATTAAAGAAAAGATCTTTGCAATCGATTACAAATATTAAATCATATTAAAAT
>NW_006264044.1:36089-36294 GCF_000469605.1 Apis dorsata
TCAATATTATAATTTAATACATAAAAGAAATATTATAATATTTAGAATAATATTTAAAAAAATATGTTTATATATCATTTTAATTAGGAATACTATCATAATACTATTTGAGTTTTAATGTGAATGGTTTGCCAGTAATCATATTAATCTATTTTATAAAATAAAATTAAAAAAAAAAACATATAATAAAAATATAGTATTATAC
>NW_006264044.1:36715-44109 GCF_000469605.1 Apis dorsata
TTATTATATTATCATAATTATCATATACAATTTTTAAATCATAAATAATTTTAATTATTTAAAATTAAATTATTGTATAATTATTGTATAATAATTTAACTAAAATTTTTTATGATTTTTAGCATGTAAAAATTAAAAAAATAATCATTATCATTTATTATCTTTTATTTTATTACTATGTCTTTATTTTATTGTATCTGTATCGATGAAGAAAGTTATTAATAATATTTTTTAATAGTTAATAAAAAACAATTAATCAAAATACATATTTATTTACCTTTAGTTTAATTTTATTAATTTATAATTAATGATTTATAAATATCATTTGTAAAACATTTTAAAAATGAAAAGCAGATATATTCATAATTTTAAATAATTTGTACTACATTTTTTTCAAAATCTTTCCTTTTTAACAAAGAAAAAATAATAAAAAATAAATTGATAAATTGAACAAAATTGTAAAAAATAAATTGGAAAATTGAAAAAAAATTATAGCAAAAATATTTTTTTTTCATAATTTTCAATGAAGTAATAAGCTAAAAAATAAAAAATTTTATAAAAGATGAATTTTTCTAAATAATAGCAATTAATTACTTTTTCTCATTTTTTGGAAATATAAAAATAAAAAGATAACTGTTTAATTTTATAATGCTATCATAATTTCCTTTGCAAAGGATAATACTGTAATATATTAATATATAAAATTTTAATTAATTAATAAAAAAAATAAAAATATTATATATATGTAATAGTATTATTATACTATTACTACTATTATAATATTATATATATAGTATATAGTATTATATATAGTATAGTACTACTCTTATTATACTATTATTACTATTATTAAATTACTATATTATATTATACAATATAAATATAGTATAAATAAAAAATGCAAAATGAAAAATATTATATTCCTTATACTATCGTACGTATTATCGTATATTTTAATTTATCATAATAATACTATGACAAAAACAAATTTCATAAAATATTTTATAAAATCTCAGGAAAATATAGAAATCCGAAATTAATAATTTTCAATAATAGAGACAATAGAGATAGCAAATAGCATACATCGAATGAAACACGATATTAATGATAAATATCAATGTTTTTATTACAAATATTTGGATTTATCGATATTTTTCTTATGAATTTCAATGAATTATTTCAATAACATATAATTTCATTATATTTTTTTTTTTTAATATAAAAATATATAATTTTTTTTATTCAGAAATTTTAAGATTTTAAGATTTAGGAAAGAATAAAATCTTTATTTTCAAATATGTGTATATTACGCTTAAAAATATTTATTATTTATGTTCACATCAGAAAAATTGTTTTTAAAAACAGACTTACTTAATATTAATAAAAAAATGATTAAATAAAATGATTATGTTCGTCTAAATTAATATTAATTCAATTAATATTTTTAAATTGAATAAAATATTTCAAGAAAAAAATTTTTATAAAAATTTAATTGAAATTTCTAGAAACTTTTTATTTTTCAATTAAAAAAAAAATCAACATTACAAAGATCAATATTTTCACGTTTTTTTATCACTTTTTTTTGATAAATTATCAAATCATCAAGGATCGAATTTGGACAGTGTTGCCAACTTATAACTAAATTTTAATATAAGAAAAATAATTATCAGTTATTATTAGTGATAGGGAATTTAATTAAAAATAATAAATAAATACTTTAAAAGTTTTATTTATCACGAAATAAAAAATCAATAATGAGATACTTAATATTTAATAATTTTCAACTTATATTTGTTTTATTTTTAAAAATTATTATTATATATTAATAATTTTATATTATAAGATATTTAAAACATTTATTATAAAATATTATTTGGATTTCCTTGAATTTTGACTAATTAATTACAATTAAATAAAAAAGTTTATTGTATGAAAAATAAAAAAATTCAAAAAAAGAATATATATATTTTTGAAAATGTATATATATATATATATTTATAGTTATATTTTATAAAAAATTATCATTTAAAAAAAATTTTTTTGGATTGAGTTTTTTTAAATTTAATTAAGATTCCTGCTTTGGGAAAAAAATGTTTTTCAAGAAATATTATTTCAAAAAAAATAATAATAATCAAAAAATAATAAGGATAAACAATTTTTCTGTTTCTTCGAAAGTCAAAAAATTGTCTGCTTTTATTATAACTTTTTAAAAATATATTGTCAAAATACTATAATAGAAGTTGAAATGTTGATAGTTATTAAAAATCTTATTTTATTCGTAACTTACTTTTTAAACTTCTCCTATATATCAAATTGTTTCACTTTTATAAAAATTTAATGAATAACAACAATAATGTAGTCAATTTTGTTTTCTTTGTATATCGTTGCAGTTAAAGTACATCTAGATATTGGTTCGCTTTCTTCTCTACAAAACTTTTGTTTCTGTATATTCCTTATTATTATTTTTATTCTGTATGTTTTCCTTTACTCAGATATTGTATATCTACTTAGATATTTTTACAAAGAAAATAATTTTGATAAAAAATCCATTTAAAATTGGATAAAATAGCTTAACCTTATCTGAGAAATAGATTCTTTTTTTTTGATTGTTCTGACTAGTTAGTTTTCCAGTTACTTTTTTTGAAAATAGCTAGTTATTTTTATAGTTATTATAGTTAGTTTATTATAGTTATTATTTATTATAGTTATTATTATAGTTATTTATTATAGTTAGTTTATTTTTTTTTTCATCATAATCGTTGCAATTAATCCAAATAAAATATAAGTTTTTAAAATTTTTTTTTAATATATATATTTTTTTTTTTAAATATATTCCTTAACGAAAAATTATCTTAATTTAAAATGCTGATGTTTTTTATTTTATTATTAATGTAATTGTAGTTAAAATTCTCTTATAAAATTTGAGTTTTCCTAGAATTTGCTAAAGTATTTATCTAATTATAAATATAAATAAAAAAAATTCAATTATCAATATTCAGATAGTTTAATTAAAATAGTTTATCTAAAATTGAAAAAAATTATTAATGATAAAAATCATAATCGAATAATTATTATTTTTTTATGTTTTTTATTTTATTGTATATATAAATATTATATTTATGAAAGATATTATTGCTGTCGTTACTAATGGTTAAAATTTGAATATTGTTGCACCCATAATCCTGATTTATGCATAAAAAATTCATTTGTGATAATTTATTTCATGAATTAAAAATAAAATTAATGTTTATAAATGTTTACATTTTGCTTAATGTAAAAATAATTTTGTTATTTGTATTTTTCGATAATTCTATGTTTTATTTCAATTCTACATAATTCTACATTGATTAAATTTCAGTTTATGATTCAGTAATTTTCTAAATTTATGTAACCTTTTTTAATAATATTTATATATATCAAATCAGGAGAATTAAAAATCAAACAATAAGAATTTGTTTCGTCTATTTTTCTTTTTTGACGGACATTTGAAACTTAACGTACATAATGACGGAGAAAGAAGGAAATGAATATGTTATAACTGAAATTATTGGTAAATCTGAAAAAATGGGAGAAAATTTAACAAACGAAGATGCATCTGCCAGTTTTGAAACAATTCATTCAGAAACACCATTAGTTCGAAATGGAGTTCAAATTACTTCTAAGGACAAAGCAAAAAGTAAAAGATTTCTTGTTTGCTAAAGACATAATAATAATTGAATATTAATAAGCATAATACAAAACAATTATTTTATTAGTATTTAATTTTTTAGTTGATATTTTGTTAAAAGCAACTGGCAATGCACCAATAATGAAACAAAAAAAGTGGTCTGTCAGTCAAGATTATTGTATTGGTCGTATTTCTGATTTTATTAGAAGATATCTTAAATTAGATTCAAATGAAAAATTGGTAAGTGTAAAATAAAAATTATATTCATCATATATATGTGTAGATATATATATATATATATTTTCTCTTTTCTTTATTAGTTTCTATATGTAAATCAAACATTTGCTCCTGCACCAGATCAAGCACTGAAAAATTTATACGATTGCTATGGTGCAGATGGAAAATTAATACTACATTATTGTAAAAGCCAAGCTTGGGGTTAAAATTATGCTTATATAATAATTTTACGAATTATTACATAAATATATTATATATATATTATATATGTTTAAGTTTAAAAAATTTTATTATTGTATAAACATTATTTGATAAGTATTTAATGAATTTTCTAATTGCATTGAATAATATAAATTTTATCATAATAAATTTCATAATCATAAGCATTGTAAAGTAATATAGAAATATTATAATATATCAATTAAATGAAAATATTATTATATTTAAAGAAAATGATTTTTTATGTATTTTTTTTTATTTTTTAAATCATTGTAAATTTGTCGTCATTGTAAATGATATTATATAGAATATAGTAAAATACATAAA
Organism: Apis dorsata; assembly: GCF_000469605.1. NCBI lineage: Eukaryota > Metazoa > Arthropoda > Insecta > Hymenoptera > Apidae > Apis > Apis dorsata. The sequence goes on from NW_006264044.1 coordinate 41,166, forward strand.
AATATAATTTTTCAATTTAAAGTTTTGTTTTTTAAACAAAAAATTATTTTTTAAACATAAAATATAATTTTATTAATATTTTTATATTCATTAAAATGTTATCCTATTCTAAATGAATTTAGAAATTATAGAAAGAATAAAAATAAATTTATTTTTGAAATTTAATATTGAAATAAATTTTTTGCTATAAAGTGATTTCAAAATTTCAAAATATCTATTTTCGATATTGGAAATAATATTTTGAAAATCTAGAAATTCAATATAAAACTTGTTAAATATTCATTATAGTAGGCTATTGAAATATATATTTAAATTAAACAATTTTATATTATTAAATATATTTTTGATTTGATTAGATTTATTTTCTTTTTTTAAATCATACAACATCATTATTTAATTGTATTATAAATATTTGTTAATCTATAAATAATGTAAAATTCATAATAATTAAAACTTTTATTAAAGTTTTAAAAAAATGCTATTAAGTTAGATTAAGAGTATGCTATTAAGTTAGATTAAAAGTAACAATATCAGATTTGTTTTGTATAAAAACTATAGTAAAAAAATAATATAAATTTTACAACAACAGCCTTCTATTACATTCTTTCAAATTTACAATTTTTAATTTTATTCTTTATTTTTAGTAATTTTAGTAATTTAATGTCTTATTCTGTTAATAAGTTATATTTTGCCATTTTAGATGTATATAGTAATATAACTGTATAATTCTGTATAACTGTATAAGAAGGATTTGAAAATGTAGATATTTTTCGAATTGTTTTTGTATGAATTTTATTTATTAATTATTTATCTAATATATATTAATAATAATATATAATAAGTATTATAAAAGTTATTTACTTTTACAAATATTAAATGTTAATTCTTTAATATAACAGTTGTATATAATGTTGATATTTTTTAAAAATTATGACTTCTCATGCTTTGCCTTTTTTCCTAGCAAAAATAAAAAAATACAACATACAAAATAATATTATAAATATATAATATGATAGATAATATAGTCACAAAAATAGCAAAAAAAGTAATCTTTGAGATATATTTTATAGAGTTCTAAACAAATCCATTTATATTATGCATATCATTCACAAATAGATATAAAACATCAATTGCAAAAATATAAATTTTCATGATATTCTATTATTAGTGCTCTAGATTTTTTAAACCATAATTATATAAAATATGTTTAATAGTGATAAAATGATGTAAAGATAATTAGAAACAAAAATATATTTTATACAAAATAAATTGAAATTTTAGGTAAAAATTTTTTTGTTTTATATTACGATATTTCTTTTTTTTTTTTATGATATATTATATATATTTTTATTTCAAAAATATTATTTTATTATTGCAAATTTAATGAAATTTATTGAATATTAAATTAAATTATAATAATATTACAATATTTAATAAAAAATTATCATAAAAATTTAATTCATATCAAAAAAAAAAATAATATAAATATTATTTTCAGATCATTATGCATAATATTGAATTCATCATCTTGAATTTTTTATTTTTTAGATTCATTATAAGTATTTGATAAATTGTAGTTCTGAAAAATCTCAGTGGCTAATTGACAAAAAAGAGAGGCTAGATCTTAAAGTTGGAGCTTAAATATAAAATTTTAACTTGAGGTATTTATTAATTTCCGAGATATTTTTAATAATATATATTGAATTCTGATTATATGGACATTATTAATACCACTGTCTTTACTATTAAGTATTTAATAACTAATAATCTTGATAATTTATAAAATCCTATATAAAAGCTTCAATTGTTTTTATGAAAAATCATAAATATTGACATCTTTCTCACAGAAGCTGCTTTTAAATTTTAATCTAACTTAATAGCATTATTTTTATTCAAAATCTGTCCAAAATAATAATATTTATATATTAAATGCTTTTACTTGCAAATTCGTTTTTTTTCTATTTCCATTTGTATATTATTTGACATTAATAAATCAAATTTGAGAATTTTTTGATCAAATTTTTAATGGATTATATATAAATTATCTTATAAAGTCTGATATAGCTAAACTTTATTGGTTATTAATTCAATATTCGACAATTAAAATATCAGAAGATTATTATATTAATAATATCTGGATTTAAAAAATTTGATGTATTAATAATCTTTTAATATATGCTTTCAATATATAATATCAAAAATTTTTTATTAATGTCTCAGAAAAATAATAAATATCTGAAAAATTAAAATTTTAAATATAATGTTCATCTCTCCAAATTTTTTATTGATCAATGATCGAAATCTTTCGAAATTATAACTACTTTTTGATTTTAATGATCTATTGATTGAATTTTTGAATTTTAATTACTTTTTTGTCATTTTTTTCGTAATTTATTGTGTGTCGTTTTTAAGAAAATTATAATATATACATATATATATATTTCTATATAACACACACACACACACACAAGTAAAAAATTAAAAAAATTATCATTTTCAATTTATTTTTATTATTATGGAAAATAATTATTTCTATCTAATTATATTTCGTGTACAGTTATACCTTATAAAAACTTTAAAGAATTGGAAAGAAGATTATAAAGAATAAATATTTAAAAGAAAAACATTAATTTATTTTGAAAAATAATAAATTAAAAAATAATGATTTTGAAAAGAAGTTTCATGCAAAAAATGTAAATTTATTAAATATTAAATATTATTATTAAATAAATATTAATTAAATATTATTATATTTTATTTTTTGGAAAATTATATTGACAAAAATAGATTTTAGCTGAAAATATCATTTTGTATACATTTTGTATAATAGTAAATTAAAAAATAATGATTTTGAAAAGAAGTTTCATGCAAAAAAAGTTTCATATAAATTTAATTTATTAATTTTGAAAAATTATATTGACAAAAATAGATTTTAGTTGAAAAT
>NW_006264044.1:44211-47635 GCF_000469605.1 Apis dorsata
ATTTTGTATACATACAAAATATATATATAAGATTATATAATTTTGTGGATGACTAAATGAACAGAATTTTAATCCTCTATTGTTTCGCATATCTTTTTTTCAGATACATATTATATATATAATTATAATATTAATTAATAATAATATTTATAGATATATATCTATCTATAATCTATTTATAAGATATGGAAAATTAATTCCGATAAATAAAATAAACAGAAAAATTAATGTTGATTAAACTGTAATTTATTATAAAAATATTGAATAAAACTTACTTATTAAATTAAAAGTTATGTAAGTTATAATCAAGGTATAATTTAAGTTAGATGAAACAAAGTGAAAATAAAAACAATAATAAAAAAAATAGCATAATTAGAAATATATACTATATAAGAACTATTTATTTATTAAATTATAATAATTTAAATGCATTAAATAAAATGAAATAGATACTTGAGATATATATTTCTGTCCATAAGTTACTGAACATTTGAATCTAATTAATATTTAAAGTATTATAATTTCATGAAAAAAAATTGTACTATTCATTCAGTTCATTTTAAAATATTAAGTTTCTATTTTCAGAATGATATTTATGCATTATATAATAGAAATGAACATAAGTTTTCGTTAAAAATTTTGCAAATTTAAATTTAAATTTTCTATGAAGATGAAAAAATTTTTTTTATGACTAAATTCATCACAGATTTGAAGATTAAAACTTCTCTTTTAAATGATTCTCCAAAATTCGCTGTATGATTTTATTTAGTCATTCTATTGAATTTTGAAAAATATGTAAAACTGTTTTTCAATCAAAAAGTCTATATTTCTTCTCTTTTTTCTATATAACACAAATGTAATAAAAAAAAATTAAGCAAAAATTTAAAAAGTAGTTTCATATTTTAAATTGAACATGGGTGGATTGTTACACATTTTTTTTTTATAAAATTATAATAGTTTAGATATCAATAATTTTTAATAAAGATTCAAATATTTAATTTATGGATAAGAATATATATTTATTTCCGAATAAGCAAATCTTCATCTTATTTCATCCATTGTAAACTTAAATTATTTATAAGTTAACAAATAAATCTCAATTAATATTTTCATACAGTAATTTTTGTTGATACCTAAAATCGATCTTTAAAAAGTACTCTATAAATATATTAATATCCTTAAAAATAGATTAAAATAAAAAGATTAAATTAGATTTTTGAAAGAATCATTTCTTTTTATTGCTATTTACATAATTTGTTATTGAATTATTCAGTATTTATATTAATGTGTTATTTTTTTATTTGTATTAATTCTATATAGTTCTGCCCGTATAAATAAAATATCTATAAAAATAATAATAAATACATAAAAATATAAGATATAGGATTTTTATGTGATTCTTTTATATAAACAATAATTTTTATATGAAATGATCATTGAATTTATTAATGATTATTATGAACTGATAATTAGATTTTATGAATATATTTGAAAAATGATAAAGATATTTATCATTTACATGAAACTTATTTACAATATGATCTATAAATCATATTTATGATATCTATGTTATTGATGATTATTAAAATTTGTTATTATTTGTGTTATTATTTGTTTATTAATTTTTCTGAAAAAGGATATTTCCAAATCATTATAGCACCGTCCGCACTTGCCGTGACAATAAATGTATCATCTGGAGCAAAGATACAACGAGTAACCGCGGCAGCATGTGCAAGACTTAAACGAATAGTATTAGCAGTGCGATATTCCCATAATTTGATAATAGAATCATCTGATCCAGTGAGAAAATATTGTCCATCGTGACTAATACTTATAGTATTTAACGTTCCAGTAAGTGAACCTTCAACTTCTCGAACTAACGAACCATCCAAGGTTTCCCAATAAGCTATTTTGCGGTCTGTACCACATGTTAAAATTTGAACACCATTAGGAACAAAACAAGTTGCCATGTACATTGTGTTTCCTCGCAACATAAATTTCCTCGTAAAGTTTCTAAAAGAAAAATGAATTAAATCATAGTAATAATTGATATTTTAATATATTCATTTTGATATATTTTTTAAAATTTACATTATTACCTCAAATTCCATAATATACATGTGCCATCAGTACTAGAACTAATTAAATTCTCATTATCTGGTGAAACTTGTAACGATGTTATTGGTCCTCTATGTTCTTTTAAAACTTGCAATAAATATCGTATTTCTGATTTTGCATTCCATATTCGCACCTAAACAAATATCAAGCCAAAAAATTAAAAATCTAAATTTTATTCTGATAAAAAAATATATATTCTATTTTGAAAAAAAGAAGTTTATATACTTGTCCATCACAGCCCCCACTAATAAGTTTACTATCATCGTTTGTAATAGTAATTGTTGATACAGATTTTGTGTGAGCGCCATTAATTTCGAATAATAGTTTTCCACCATTCAAAGCGAATCCTCTTATTGCACCATCGTTCCAAGCTTTTTTAATAAATTAAAATTATATAATATACACATAATTACATATGTATATAATGTAACTTACCAGATATTATAGAATTACCATTACAATTGAAACATATACTAGAACAAATAAAATTTGGTACAGAAATTCGAAGCAATTCTTTTTGAGTAATTAATTTCCATACTCGTATGTCATTTTTACTAGTTGTTGCAAATATTTCTGAATAATTGCTAAAAAAATATGATTTATATTTATTTTGTTTCTTCTTTGTCTTATTTATAACATGTAAATTAAAATCGTTTTTTAAATATAGAAGCTACGATTTACCGTGGAAATGCCACATCGAATATTGAATTCGTATGACAAGTCACAATTAAACGCATATGAAATCTTGCCAATTCAATTTCATAAATTTCACACAAAGCGGTTCCTACTAATATAAATTCATTTTTATAGCGAACCATTGATGTCACCATAGCACATACATTTCTTGAGCAATACTGTAAAAAAATCATTTTTTAATTATTAATTAATTATTAATAATTAAATTAGATTACACTATGTTAAATCAATCATATTTTTATCTTAATAATATTTTTATCTTAATTTTTATCTTAATATTTTTATCTTAAATATCAAGATTTTTATTCAAATTCAAATATATAATGTAGAATATATAACATTAGAAGAAAGAATTTAAATTATTATTTTTATAATTTCAAATTTATTTAACAAATATGAAGCTTTAAAAAATTTTATAATTTTTAGAAATTTTCATGATAGTGAGTGATATATTTTTGAATTATCTTAGAAACTATTTTTTTTTTAATCAAATTCTTTTTTTTAATTTTAATGTTTTAAAAAGTTTAACGTATACATTATATAATATAATACATGTAATATTTAATATATATAATATGATATATTTTATTTAAAAATTAATTTATTTTTA
>NW_006264044.1:48252-51536 GCF_000469605.1 Apis dorsata
AATGTATATATATAAAATAAATATATGAATAAAATTCTTAATATTGAGGTTAAAAAATGATGAAATGGTTTTTTTATGTTTTATGTTCATTATAATATGTAAAATAGTTTATATATAATATGTTTAAATCATATTTCTTTTCAGTTCAAAAATTAATCATCAATCATTAATTAGAAAAAGATATTAAAATAATAAATGATTTCTTTTACATAAAAGAATATATATGAATATATAAAGTAAAAGTTGTGAAAAGAAAAACGAATTTCGTTATTATTTCAAATTTTTTTGAAAACTCACATATACTCACTGTCATAATAGCCGGTATGACTAATGCTTTTGTTATTTTTGTAAGCTTTGATTCTTTTATTATTTCAATTAATTCGACTGTTCCATCGCCAGCACCTACAATTAATTTTTCCTTCTCTAAAAGCAATAAATTTTTTACACCTCCTGCATATATTTCTCCATTTTGTGAATTTGCTTTTCCTTTTTGCGTCGGTATCTTTGAATAACATCCAATCATTACCGGATATTTATTTACTTCTTTGGATTTTTCAATATTTAATCTATATGAAAAAAAGAAATTTTCAAATAATTTAATGAACAAAGATGGCAAAAAAAAAAAAATAAGGATTATCATCAACCTTGCTTTTATAATGTCGCCAGATGTTGTTCCACAATATACATATTCATCACTTTCATTTATAACTAGACAATTAATTTCACGTTTCATTTTTCCAATTTTTACATCCGTTCCATACATTTTTCTTTCTTCTAAATCGATACGCCATAATTTCAAAGTTTTATCTCCAGCAGTCATAAAACTTGTTTTGCAAACGTTAGCTCGTGCAATTATTGTAATATTTCCAAACGATTCGTTCCCAATGGAAGTACCTGTTAACAGTATGCAAATGCTATTATTAAGATTGAAAACTTTACAGAAGTAATAATAAGTATTAAGAAAAGAAGTTAAAATTATTTACTGCAAAGTGGAATTTCATTTTCAATATCCCATATTATGATGCGACCATCATCTCTTCCTCCAAGACTAATAAGATATTTCCCATTTTCTGTAAAACATACATCTTCGACTCTAACTTTGTGTATCTCATAGCTTAATTTCATTTTACGATTGATATAATCCCATATTATAACCATTGCCTATGAAAATAATTTAATTGTTTAAACTAATTTTGAACTTAATAAAAGTAATAATAGTAAATATAATAAATCACCTTGAAACCGTGATGATTTACTTGACCAGAAGCTATTAAATCGCCAGAAGATGAAATACATAAAGCAGAAACGAAATTTTTATGACCAGCAAAAAAGAATTGTTCACCCGTTTTTACATGTTTGACAGTAACTTTATTTCCCATTGGATACACAAGATGCTCTCCATCAGGATGTAATTGTAAACCATTTCTCATTATACCTAAAAATAAATTTATTCAAAATGATCATTTTACTGTTCATTGCAATTGAATAATATAAATGTTACATTATTAAATATGATTAAAGAAAATTTTAGGAAAGTAAAAATATATTCTCAGAACATATTCTTTTTTGATTACATGATAAATACATACTTTATACTTTGTATATGCGTATGCATGTGTTATATCAATTATAATTGTCAATTACAACTTTTTATTGAATAGTTTTAATGAATTCTGATTTTTGCGAAATGAGATACTAACCATCAAATGCTATTATTCCAAATACTTCAAGTTCTTTTATGTCCATAATGAAAAATATTATTATATTAACTAGATCAATCTTTTATGACAATCAACTAATAAACTTGTAAATATATGAACTCCTTCTAACAGCGTAACAATTACGTCGTCATGACAATCACAAACATGTAAATATTAAGCGTAAATATCAAGATAGCACGCAAAATAATCAATGAAAAAACTTAATATATAATATATATATTATACAAATATATTATTTGATATGAAAAAGAATAATTTGATTCATTAAAATTTATATTAATTATATTATTTATATATAATAATAACATTTTCAATTTTTTATGATTCTAATTGTTTATTGCTATAACATAATAATAAAATTCTTATTGTAACGAAAATAATGAAATTTGATAGTATCAAGATAGAATCAAAAAAATATTGATAGTATATATATATAGTATATAGTATATAATATATGTAATATTAGAATCACTATAATAAAATATGCGTTTTTTTTCAATGCTTTATCATATAATTACCATATCATTCATATTATTATTAATTTAATTTGAAAATTAATTAGTCTTAATAAAAATTTAAAATAAATTTCATAAATATATACAATTATATATAGACAAATAAATATAGAATATTATATAGAATATATAGATATAGATATAAAACATGAATCAAAATATCAAATTTTTTTATATTTTATTATATTTAATTTTTCCATAATTTATTTCTTTTTTTCTAATTTATATCTTTATAAATATAATAGTTTATTATGAAATTGAATTGATTGGTATAATAATTTTTTTTTAAATAAAATGAAAATTTTAAGAAATCTGTTATTCTCTTCATTTTTGTACTAATTTTTGTTTTCAAATTTTTAATTTAATTAATTCATTATTATCAAATAGTTAATTCGAAATACTTAATTATTATTATTTAAATAATAAATAAATGAATAAACATATCTATATTTTAAATGTAAAAGATTATTTTTATTGTACAAAAATTAGAAATAAAATTAGTAACTTTTAAATAAAATACTATTTAAAATTTAAAAAATATTATATTTTTGGAATTTTACTTAATAAATGGAAATTTACTTAATAAATTACAGATTTTTAACAAATTAGAAAAATTTACTTAATAAATTATATTATTTGAAACTCATTTGAAAATTATTGCTAGGACTTCGAACTATTACATTTTACTTTAATTTTTTTTTATATTTTATAATTTTTTTTTAGGTTCTTTATTAAATATTCTTAATTTATTTATATTTTTTAAAATGTTCATAATAATTTAATTTAATTTTAATAATTTAAAATAACATAAGAATTTCGATATATTTAATAATCATTAATAATTGATATAGTAATCGATATGATGTATTATTAAGATTATTCTTAGTTATTTTTGAGATAAATTTTTCGTGATATCTCCAAAATAATTAAAATTAGAAGAAAAATTTAGTAAAAAAATATTCTATATAAATTTATATAAATAATATTTATATATATATACTATATATATTAATCTATAAATATCCATAAAATTTAAATTCAATTAGAT
>NW_006264044.1:52054-57149 GCF_000469605.1 Apis dorsata
CTTTTATATTTATATTATTTCTTTTCACATGACGAATGATTTTTAATAAAAATAAAAAAAAGAGCCTAAAAAAAGTTTTAAAAGAATAAAATTTAAAAAAATTTGAAAATTGAATTATGTTTTAATTATTTTTTTTATTTTTTAATTACCTAAAAAAAAATACATATTATTTTAAACTTTATATCATTTTTAAAAAATTTTTTATTTATTACAAATATTTATTAATAAATTTTATTTATTAAAAGATGGAAATTCAATTTTTATTTTATCAAAATATAAAATTACTTTTCAAAGTGTTTAAAATTAATCTTGAAACAATTTTAAGTTTTTTTAAAAAATTCAAAAGTGTTCGTTATTCAAATCAAAAAAAAAAAAAAAGAAAAATTACTAATAAATAAAAAGTTAAAGCAAATCTAATTACAAACTGATAATATATCAAATTTTTGAAAATAGAATTGAATTTGTTTTGAAAAGAATTAAAGCATTTTTTTTCAGATTCAAATTAAGATAATAAATTTTTTTAAATCGATCCTATAACATGGTCCGAAAATATAAGTTTTAAAGAATTTGAATTAATAGATAAACTGCAAGAATACGAATTCGAAGAATTCGCGGAATGCCCAAGTTTAGTAGAGATATTTTAAATTCATTTGAGGAAGTAAATTTTTTTTTTTTATTTCATATCTTAGTTATTTGTCAGAGAATAAGCACATGCAGCCACTGACGTATACATAAAAGAAATTCTATATAATACTAGGAATCTTTTTTCTACAAATATTTTGAAAAACTAAAGCCGAGCAACAGTAACGTGCAAAAAAAAAAATTATTTTAAAAAAATCTTGTTTTCTATAAAATATTTAAAAATCATTAAAATCGTTGAATAATTATTAAATCGAATAATTATAATTACGAATAATTATCAAATCGATGAGAAATTTATAATAATTATTAAATTTACTTATAATATTAAAAAATTAAAATATGATATTAAAAATTAATCTCAATAGTAATAAATAATTTTTCATCAATATACATTTTAATTCCTTATTAAAAATTATGAGTAAATTATGGATTTTTATATGTAAATATATATTTCGATATGCTATTCTACTACTTATTTATATTATTTATTTACTTATTTATATTAGTTTGCATATTGCATATTTTTGACATAGTCAAAAATTATGTACATATATGTTATATATGTTAAATATTGTTTTCTTAATATCTATCTCGTATAAAATATATATATGTATAAAAATATTTTATAAGATCTTTTTATTTTTAATGTAGTTGTCAAACTTTTTTATTTTTTTATGTATTAGACAACAAATTTAATAACAAATTTAATAAAGCGTAGATAAAACACGATGAAAGAACACATAGTAACGTGAATAATATTATAAATTACGAATTATTACACAATTATTATTACAATTATGAATTATTATGAATTCACAATAATTTAATTTTGCAGAAAAGTGTTGTAAATATAGAAGCTTGTTATGCATATTTTATATATAATAGCATGATTGTTATATACGAATGAGGCAATCATATGAAATCTTATTACGAAAAAGCAACTGGATTTTCAAAATCATTTGTTTTATGTTTTCTTATGAATATATCTATTTTTATATCATGCATAAGTAAATATCTTCGTGACAAAAGTTGATTATGAATGAGAAAAAATGTAATTTAATGATATTATTTCGTATTATGTAGATTATCATAATTATATAATATAACAAGATTGGAAAATTTCCATACAAAGTTCTCCTATGTACAAAAATCATATATATTAAGTATATCACATGTTATTTTTATGGTATTGTAAATATTTTTACATGCTGATTAAATGATATATTATTCTGTAATGTAAATGGACAAAAGTAGAGTAATCCAAGAATTTAAAAAGATATTCCAAAATCCCATTCAGTAGATAAACATTTGTTAAATCACATATTAAACAATTCTTTAATTAATTTTTCAGAAGGGGAGATTGTTACAAACATTCTATGATTGAAATAAAGATTATTTAAAAAAAAATTTATTAGGAAGCTAATATTATTGAAAATATAATGTAATATATATAGTATCGATTATAGATTGTACTATTATTATAATATTTTTTATTTTTTTGATAATATATAATACAAAAAAAAAATTATGAAAAAATTTAATAATGATATTAAAAACAAAAAAATTTTATAAAATAGTTATTGTATAAGTTTCTTTTCATTTCTCTCATCTGGTATATTGATGCAATTTTTTTTAATAAAAAACAGTATATAATCAATTTTTTTTTTGAAAATTCAACAACAAAAATCAATAATACAACAAAGTTAATATATTTAATAAAAATTTATTATTTTTTTATACTATCGCATAATTATTTAAATTGCTAATTAAAATTTTATGATGAAAAACAAATTTAAAAAAAAATTTTTATTTTTTTGTATTTGTTATAGTTTGCGAATTATAACGTCGGAAAACGAGTTATAAAGTCGAAACAACCGAATTTTCGAAGATTGATTTTATCTTCTTAAAGTCTTCTTAAATTTCAAATAACAAACAAAAAAATTATATAATCTATATAAAAAAATTACATATCTACATGAGCATTACAATTTTCATAATTTTTTGAATTTTCGAGACGGAAATTTTTTTTGGTAGAAAATACGAAATGCTTGAATACTAATCATTTAATTTTGTTATATTTGTTTTTTTGATTATCTTTTATGTTTTATGTTTCATATATATATACATATATATTTGATTGTAAATTAAGAAGTGGGGAATTCGTCCAAATGAAGACGAGAAAAAAAATATATATATTTTTGATCGTTGATTTTCGTGATACCTTTCGTGTTTGATATTTTTTTGTAATATTTTACATATTACAGGTAAGAATATTATTTTAAATATTTGTTTTGAATAAATAAGTTCTTGTACACAGAATGAATAATATATAATATCATTTGTATAATTGTAGATAATTTTCTGTAATCAGTAAATAGTAATTTTTTAATTTTTCTATCTTACATTTATTAACTCGTAGAATCATATTAAACTGCTTATAAAATTCTTATTGTTTGCGGCCATAATAGTAGTACTAATTTGATAGATATAAGCTAATGACGTCGAATGCTCTTCGACATCATTGCTATGCTAGTCGTAATAAGTATACTTTTTAATGCACTATAAATTATTTATGCGGAATGTTTGTCTATTAAAGAAGAGGGTCTTTCACAATGTCGCGCACAATGTCGTATCTGACGGTCAGAGCAAGATATGTTCAGGATCTAATTGTCGTATCCGGCAATCAAACTATCATATCTAATATGAAAAAAATCATTTTCTAGTTCAATTGGGAGAGTCAAAGTTTTTCGATGGGGCATGCCAACATTAATCAGTGTCTGATTCATGACACCCCCAAGCCTGAAGAAAATTTCTTGCAGATCAGATGATGATCTGCATACAAAAATTCCAAGATAAGCGAGAGCAGATCAGAGCATCTTTCTCACAAATCTCCTCGAATCAAAACAATCAGTCACTCATCATTGAGTCAACCGCGTCTGAAACAATAAGTCCAATAATATATTATAAGTACTAAAGTCAATTCAATGCAATCACGTACCGACAAGACTTTAAAAAACAGTCCTCTAACAAACATCACTCATTGTTGAGATTCATCATCTGCCATCACTATAAAAATTACAAAAACAATAACCGACCTCCTTTGGGGAACTTTCCAACTAACAAACTGCTCATAAATCTCGAGAGCAATATAGTACTTGCGAACATTTACTTATGTCAATTATTCTCGAAATTAGTTTATGATTTGCGAAAAATATTTTTTTGTAATATTTTCATTATTTGTTATTTCATATCCTCGCTTCAGAATAATTGATTATTATCCAAATCTTGCTGAAATCTATAATTAATTATATATTTTTTTTTAAAAATAATCTTCTATTTTGGAACTTATTATATTTTCAACTCTAATCTGTATAAAATATAAACCAAACATTAAAAAAAATTGGATATATTCATGAACAATCAATAACTTAATTTATATAGTTGTGATTGAACCTTTTTTGTTGCATAGATCTAATTAAATTTTTATTAAATTTATTAAAATCATATTTATTGCACGTATGATTCTCTATGTGAAAAAGTTCTTTATCACTGAAAAAGACGCTAAATAATTTTAATCATCTTTGTATTAAATATTCAGATTCACGATTATTTGAATGTTAATTCTCAATTCATTATTATTAATGAATGATGAATTATTTTTAAAATATGATGCAAAACTACTTTAATGCTTTAACTTCATTAATAGTCAATAGTCCATATTGTTTGATGAGTTCTATTGGATTGTTAAACCATTTTTTGATATTTCTGATTTGTTATGTTGATATATTTTTACAATATTTCCAATTAGAAGATATTTATGTTTTCGAAATTACGTTACAATTGCGCACAAATTTTTTTGTATTATTTATTTTATTATTAATATATTTTTTAAAAAAAATTCTATTGTAAATTTAATACATGCAAGATAATACACGCAGATTCTCAATGTGGTCAGATTAGTTTTTTAATATGGCATGATAATATGGTAAATAATAAATGCTTTGTATTGATCATATAAAATAGATATTAATTAAATAAATAGATAAATAGATATTAGATTATAAAATGATTTGATTAAAATAAACAATATAGTAAGAAATTATATATTTAGTAAAGGAAATAAGAATAAACTATATTATATAAATATAGGTCGTGTCGATGTTTTATTTTATTACTCTGAGACTCATTATGTCGTTGTACGACGCGGCAGTTTAAATATAATAAAAAAAAGAAAAAACAAAACAGAATCGAAACAGCAGATCGCATCCAGTGATAATTCACACAGAAATATATAAGATATGATCTTTATATATATAAATTCAATAATAAACAATAATTTAGAGATAATAATCATTCTAATGATTTGAATCTATTTATTGTATTTATTATCATTATTATTATTATTATTATTATTATTATTATTATTATTATTATTATTATTAATATTATTATT
>NW_006264044.1:57613-65398 GCF_000469605.1 Apis dorsata
GGAATATGATTTTTGGAAATGATCTGATAATATGGATTTAAAAAGAATTAAAAAGCATTTACAATATATTGATCGTTGTTTTTATCATAACGTGTATCATAATGTCTATTCTTTTACAGATAGTGAATGAGTATGCGAATTTTCATTAATCTTTCAAAATTTTGTTAAATTTTGCTATTAAAAAGCAATATAATGTTATTCCACATTTAATAGTTATAATCGATATGTGCATGGCTCGTTTGCCTATCATACTAACAATGTTTTTTGTAAAATTGCGTTAGAAATTATTAATGCAATGTTTTATTTTCAAAAGATCTTCGTCATTCCGTAAAAATGAATATTGAAAAGATAAATATGTATTGTGATATCTTTTCTTATCGATTTTGCATAGGATAATATCACAGATTTCGATAGTTCGATTAAAAAATTCAAATTCATGGAAAACTACTTCGATAATGTATGATTCAAATTGTAATATATTGTTATATTTATGACTTTATTTAATTCATACTCGAAATTCAACGTTCTTTAATTGATTTGCAAATTTCGTATTTGAAAAGATGGACTTCCATGCACGAATTTAACACGAGATTAATGTAACTTTCTTATTTTATTATTTTATTCTTATTTTATATTTTATTTTATTTTTATATTCTTATTAAGATGTTAACAATTGTTATTAATTAATATTTGCAATAAATTTTTAAATGAATCATATTTGCTTTATAAATTTGACACTTATATTTTGACAATGTTTAAATTATTAAAATAATAAAGTATTAAGATATTTATGTTTTTATATTGTTGTTATATCTTATTATATATGTTATATTTTGCATATGCATTTGGAATGTTCTTTATATTAATAGTTAGTACTTAGCAATTGTTTCTTTCTAGATTTATTCTATTTACAATTAATTTATTTAAAATTACTATTATTTAAAATTAATCTTTAAAAGTTGTTACTAATTTTTATTAGTTTTTATCATGTGAATATTATTGCATATATTATAGTTATTATTGCTTTGAATTGCGTAAACTTGAAGTAATCACGATGTGAATATATATATTTTATATTCATATTTGTATATTTTTTTTATATTATTTATTATATTATATTTGTATATTTTATATTCATAATGCCATAATTCTAATATTCTTTTTATTTTTTCATTGATAATAACTATTTCGATGAATTGATATTTGATGGATCTATATGATTGGACATTGTCGCAATTCAAAATATCTTTTTCGAATGAATTCATTTCATTTTATTTCGAAATAACAAATATTTTCAAATATGTTTTCTCTGATCAACAAAGAACATTGAAATTAGTTTTAAAAAGAATTTTATTTGCATTCATCATTCATATATTATTATATCGTCTTAATTGCAAAGTATAGTATTGAGGCTATTTCGTATTTTTAATAAATTTTGATGAACGCGAAAATATTTTTTGACATTTTTGATTTGTCTGTATTTATCAAAATATTTTTATAATGTTTCTCAATTTGAACTGTCGCACCCCATAACAATTGAAATAATAACTGTGGTAATTATGTTTTTTGCTAAGTTGATATTGATATTTGAATTTTCGAGATTAAATGCGGAAAATAATAAATTATTTTCTTGATTGTAATTTATAATTATTTTTGCAAAGATCATATACGAGAAGTATATGAAGAAACTTTTTATTTCTTCATATATTCATATAAGCATTATTTTTGGATCGAATTCAGTTTATATTTTTGTAAATGTCAAATATTTTGTTTCCAGATTCTGAAATCGTAATTCGATTCTCCCGTTTGAATTTATCTAAGATGGATATGAAAACTTTTAATTTTAATTTTAAAAATTTATTCATTTTTGGCTTTAAGAACTCTAATCCTGTCCTCAAGTGCTATGATTATATTTTTTATAAAAATTCAAAAAGATGTAAAGATATATAGTCATTAAAATAAAATAAAATAATTTGATTGTATATGTAATTTGATTGGCATTTCATCTGATAAATTTGAAACATTATAGTTTATTTACATTAGATTGCGTGTGTTACTAGTCGAGAAATGATCTCATTGATATCAATTTTCATTTGTTATTACAGAATAAATTTTCTTTACTACTGCTATATCCATCTTTCTTTATGATAATATAAAGTAAATCAAATTTTTTTAAAACTGATTTGGCTCAAAGGAGTTAATGTTCCGATACGACTCAATAATTTTTAAATATTTTGAATATTTGCAATCATTTTATACCAATTGTTTGTTCATGGTTTTATATAGTAAAGTATTATATATAAATTATATAATATATATATAATATATACAGATAAGAAATTGATTAAAGAATCATTATTTAAAAAAAGCTATATTTTTATTGATTCTTTAGTAATATACTATGCAATATATGTGATATATATATGTTTGATCCTTTTGATTTTTTCTTTTTGAGTGAATCTGATAAATATGGATGATATTGAGTTGAGATTGAATGATAATAATCTGAATCTATTTAAAAATTGTACATTATATACAATATGCATTAGTTCTTAGAGTAGAATATATATATATGTGCAAAAATTGAGTTCTGGTCGTCTGATGTATTAGAAAATAATTGTCATATTTTGGGAGCTTTAAAGACATTATCTATATTTCATTCCTCTTTATTTTTTTATTAAATATTTTCACCGTTATTCGATTTATAATGTTCTGAACAAATATTTTTCCTATTTTTGAAAAATATGTAATTTTTGAATTTGTTCTATTATGCAATACTTTTTACATGGAAATTCAGTTGTTTTTTTCATTCATTCAAATAGATCTGAAAATTATGTGAATGATGATATAGAATTTTTCTCTATAATGAAATTAATCTATTATTTATTTTGTATTCTTTAAATGGAATACAAAAAGTAATAAAAAAATTTTCATCATCATTAAATTCATTTTCTGTTTCTTCTTTTTGTTTATAAATTTCTATCGAAATCCCACTTGCAAAATAAGATTAATTAAATCAATTTAATTGACAAAAATAAGTTTTATTAATAAATTACTTATATCATACTTTTATTTAATAAATATTTATATTTTATTTAATAAATTTTGTAAACACATTTCACATTTTTGTTATAAAAATTTATTAAATATAATCAATTTATTAAATATATAAAAATTTCTTCTGGATAAAATAGTTTTTTCACTTTCATTATAATATGATGAGTATAATTCGTGTATATTTTAATTGATGAACACAGAATGTTATGTGTTTTTTTCAATAAATCTGCATTTATTATTAAAAATAATATTTCTTAATATTTATAATTGAAATCATGACTAAAGTGAAATTCAGATTTATTACATTTATTTAAAATCATGAAATATATAACTGAGATAAATTTTCGATTTATTACATTTATTTAAAATCATTATTTAAAATCATTATTTAAATATATAACTAATATATGCTTTGCTAATAATTTTGCTACAGTTTTGCTAGTTTTCATCTCTAACAATAAATTTCACAGAAACTGCATAAATAATTTTTCAAAAAATTAAAAATATCATAATTCTTCCGCAATTATATTATTGATAATTTAAAAATTTATAATAAAATAACTAAATAAATAACTATTAAAAATAATTAATTAATTATAACAATTTTTATACAAAATAAGTATTGGTTTTGATATTTTGTTTCTTTAACATCTTTTTTATTTTTTATTTTTCTTTAGAATATAATATATTTTATTAAAGAAAACGAATTTGAATTCATTTCTTAATTTCTATAATTAATAAAAAGAATAGTATCTTTTTTCTGCGAGCCATAATTTATCTCATGGTTAGCCATTTTATTCGTTCTTAATATGTAGTGCTTCCATTCGTATTGCTGAAAAGAAGTCTCACGGGACGGCATAAGAGCAAAAAAAGGATCCTTCGATAGAACCGCCTATCTCCAGGCAGCCTATCTCCTTTCAGACGCTTTGTTGACAATCCTTATATCCTACATTACATAATAATAGAAGAAATACATAAGAATAAAAGAATTATAATTTGAACATTCAAAATTGTAAAAATTATTTTCAATTATGAAATTAGGATAATCATCTAAGATTGAAAACAGAAATATTTTTAAAATTATTAATTATTTTGATATAATATTAATATATCTATAGTATATCTAGCTTATTACATACAATTATTATATAATTTTTATCTTAACTATTATCTTAATTATTTGAATACGAAATTACATTTATAAATTAAACTGTTATAAACTAAATTGTTATAAATTATAATTATAGTTATTATGAGAAAATAAAAAAATTTTTATATTATCAATACTCTGAATTTTAGAAGAATCAGAGTTAGAATACACTGAATTTTTTATATCAGATTGTTGTTTTGTTCTCTCTATCACAATCGGATTAATATATGTAACAAATATGAACGCTAGAAACAAAAATATCTGAAAATAAGTTTTCTTTCATATTAATCAATCAGATCCGCATTCCTTCCGCGAGCTTCTTTCCAGCAATAGGTGGAACAATAGATGGTAGTAATAAAGTCGTTTTGGACTTTAATATAGATAATTCAAGAATATTTTATTTTTAACAATATTTTTTTCTAATCTTTTGCACAACTGATTGAAACACTAATTATTTTTTAAATACTTTCCGAATCAAAATACCTTTTTTTTTAATAAAGAAATTTTTTTTTTAATAAAGAAATTATTGCGTCTTGAACAAATTTCATTAACGATATTAATAATTAACTACAATGCGTTGTTTTTGACGATTTTTGTAAAATTGTTGTTAATACAACATGCGCCTGATCAATGTAACAAATTCAGCAGCTTCAAGCAGTTTTATGAATACAAATTATGAATACAAATGTAACATTACAATTTAATTACAAAAATAAATATATTTTTATGATTAGATTATATTGTATGAAATACCGTATATATATTATGTATATATATATTCAAATTTTACATAAATTATTTTTTTAATTTTATATTATTATGTATATATATAATATGTGTAAAATTTGAATTTGAACGAGAAAACATATCTTTAAATCTTTAAACATTAAAATAATTATATGCTCGTAAAATTGTTTTTTTTTTTTAATTTTCTTTTGAATTATTGATTATATTAAGTATAATTTAAACATATATAATCTAACTTGTAAATCTAGAACGAATCTTGGTTACATAATAGATCTTTGGTTATATTATTTTTTTCTATATGAATAATAAATAGTTTTCGAAAAAAGTGAACAAAAAGTTTGAAGTGAAGTGAAGAAATGTAAAAAAATTAAAAAAATTGAAATATTTTTTTGAATATCTATTTTTTGAATAGATACTGTTATAGATAATTATAATAAAATAAAATGCATTATTAAATGCATATATTAAAATATAAGTAAAAAAAAAAAATTTTATGATCTATGATTTGCTTAACATATTTACTGTTACATTTTCCAATTTCATATGTGCTAAAATAATACTATTGTCTTTTATTTAATAATTTACTTATTAATAATTTTTTTTTATTATTATATACTTCTTATAATTTATTATACTTAATTATAGTATATTTGTCAATATTAGGAATTGGTTGTACAGTTTATATTTCATATGATTTTCTATTCTATATTTACGTATCTTATTAACTTCCTATTGAAAATATCTAATTTTTTTAAAATAAAATAATATTTACGATTTATATGCTTTGTATTATTGGGTACTATATTTCTTTTAATACAATTTAATTCTGTCTTAGTATCTGTTAAGGACAGATTCAAAATTTGTAAAGCGATCAGATAGCTTAGCCTGTTTTTTATTTTCAACAGCTCGATTATCTTCAATAGTCTAGTAATAATTTAAGAGCGAATATAGTTCCCTAATGCTTTCCTTAATTTAAACAGAGATATAGCAATAATAGCCATTTTATACGCCTTGCAGCGGACTAGCGCGCAAGCGAAGATCCTGATATTCACGCGTTGTGATGCGAGAAGAGAATCTATCCTTTGAAACCGTTCTCCAACGTGACGATTGATCTCTTTAGCCCTCTCTTACTGTGCATTTTCACGAAAAATAAAGATGAGAAAAAACTAAGACCCGCAGTCTTCTAGATCAGTTAGAATAGAAATAGAATACAGATCAAATAGAATTCAGAACGATACAGTTCGTAAATTATAATACAATTAGAATCATTACAATTAGCTACAAACAGTTAAAGTATCATTATTCGTTCACTCAAAGCTCAAAGCATAATATAAATGATTATACAATCCTATGGCAATAGATGATTCTTCGAATAATAACACCAGTTTAGGCACCACATTTGTACAATATTCAAAGTCAGTTTCGATTTTAACAGTCTTATTATTTTTAATTTCTCACAGAATTTTTCGCTTTTTCTAATTCGATTTCATTTATGATAAGATTACGATATCGACTTCTCGATATTGATTCACGTTATATTTTATAGAATTTTAATATAGAGCACATATAAATTAAAATTTTATATAGAATAATTTTCCATTTAATTGTACAATTTTATTTAATAGAATAATCACTCTTTCAGTCATTGTCGCATTAAAAATTTCAATTTTTCGTGACTACATAGCTTTATTAACCTTTATGCATTCTGTTATAGAAAACCACATTTCACTATATAGATTATATAATAAAATAAAATGAAACAAATATATTGTACTAATAAAATATAAATAAAAAAAAATTCATATTTATTATCTATAATTTGCTAATAAGCATACTGACCTGCATCGAATTTTAATAAAATCACATATGTTTTGTTGGCTAAATATATATATGTATCGATAATTAATGTATTCATTTGTGTCAATTTTTATATAAAGATTTTTTCCATTAAGAACAGAAATTTCTTTAAATTTTATATCATTTTCTCTTCTCTCTTAAAAAATTTCATTGATTTAATTTATGAAAAATTTAATATTAAAAATTTAAATATTATTCAATTTTAGCAATGATATAAAATTATTTTTCAAAATGTCTTTTAAAATTAACAATTTTAAATATTTAAAAACTTTAAAAATGTTCACTTACATAAAATATAAAAAAAAAAATAAAGAAAAATTATTATAAAAAAGATTTTAACTATAAATAAATAATTAATTAAAATTAATAAAATGTATAAAATTTTCGAAAATATTGAATTTATTTCAAACAGAACTTGAAACATTCTTTTTTTTAATTTCATTCTTTTCTTTAATTTAACTTACATATCAATTTTTATAAATCGATTCTTTAACTTGTTTAAAAATACAAATTTTATTAAAAGATTTGAATTAATAGATAAACTAAGTAATTAATAATACAAATTGAATTAATAAAAGAAAATAATAAATTATGAAAAATAAGGAGTACAAAAGACATAGATATATTTTGCAGATGCTTGTTAATAATTATTGGCAAAAAAAAATTTTTGATTGGAAAGCAATATTTGTAAAAAAGAAGTTAAAATGAAAAATTTAATAAATGATTTATTTTCTATTTAATCTTATTATTTTTTATTATTTACATATTATATAAATTTTTAATTTTTATAAATAATTTAAAGAATAATTTTACAATAATTTGCAGAAATAATTTTATTATAATTTACAATAATTTACAATAAATTATAAAAATTTAATAATTTTTTAAAGAAAGTTTTTTAATTTTTAAAAAATAGTTTTTTAGGATCGAAAATAAAAAAAAAATATTTTTTTCAATTGACAAAAAATAATCAA
>NW_006264044.1:65657-67308 GCF_000469605.1 Apis dorsata
GAATTTAATTTATTTCATGTTTTTTTTGTAAATAAATAATTTTATATATTTGAATATTTAATTATTTTAATGTTTAAGAAGCTATTTTTCAATTATCATTGAATTCAAATTTTACAATTACAAATTTTACAGGTTATTTTTTTATAAATCAAATTATTCTCATTACAATAATTATAAATATAATAATAATAATATATAATAACAATAAAATATTCTAATAATTACTCTATTCTTTGTGAAAAAAATTTAAATGTTGAAAATAATAATATTAAATGCAAAAAGTAAATCTATAGAATAAATTTCATTGAATTTTCTTTTATATTATATAACTATTTTTAGTGAATTTGATTTTTTTTTATTTATGTTTGTTTTTTTTTAATTTTATCTGTTTAATATTTTTTTGATTATGTCTTAATATCACGGCATATTTTCAATGTTTAGATAAAATTTTACTATTAATCATCAATATTAAATTTTTAGAACAATTTTATAAGCTTTTGTATGAATACGAAAAATTGTTGCATCAATTTTTAGAAATTAAAATATCTCACAAAATTCATAAAAATTGTAAAATCGAGAATTTAATTTAAGAATTTTTTTTTTCAAATAAAAAAAATAAATGTATATATTTAATTTTTTAAACTTCAAAACATTACTGATATTTTAATAGAATATTAACATTATGATAGAAAAATTTTACTTGTATAATCAAAATTGATAGAAAAAGAATTAGCTCGTAAAGAAAAAAATTTTGATAAAAATCTAGTCATGTTATTGTGCATGATATACAAACAGTTATGACATCATTTTATTATAAAAGTAAAATAAATTGTTATAATTTGATATTAAATGATCTTCATGTAAAATATGCTAAATGTTTTTTTTTTAATTGAAATAGAAAAAAGCTTCGGAAATTCTATATATTCTTTAGTTCAACTATTAAAACTTATAAATTTAACAAAATATGAATTAATATTCATAAATATTTCTTCTGAAAAATTACTTTTAAATACTTTTTTAAATTGCGTTATCTTTATAGCAAATGTGCAAGATATAATTTTACATAAATGATAACAAAATTAATATGATGCAGAAATGATGTATATGTAAAATCAAAATATTTATAAATCTATTTATACTTTATGATCTTATTCGATGTAATAAATATTATATTAATATGTAGTATCATATTATCACAAATGAATTAATTACGTGTAAAAATAAATAAAAAAATTAATGAAGTTTTGATAAGTGAAAGAAAATTAATTTATAAATGATATATTGAAGATAAAAATATATATATATATATATTATAAATATATATTATAAACAAATTGCACAATTAATAAGTAGAATGTAATCCATGATGTAGTATGTGATAAAAAAAAATTAAATCGAATGGAGATGTAAATAATAAAGAATAAAAATAGTCTGAGAAAGCTAATTAACTAATCGGGAAGAAAAGTTATTAGAAAAATTATTAGAAAAATTATTAGAAAAGTTATTAGAAAAATAAGGAATAAAAAAGATTTAAGAATAAATGGTTTAAAATTGAGAGCATTTGTTTTAAAATATTTTAACAAAAAAATATCTGCTGAAATACGTAAAAGAATTTTAAAAAGGAAAAGCTATAATAGCAATAAAAAAATAT
>NW_006264044.1:67530-75200 GCF_000469605.1 Apis dorsata
AAAAAAATTAAAAATATTTAAAGTTATATTTAGAATGCACAAAAAAATTCATAATATACTCGATCATCAAAAGTATTATAAAATGTAAAGGAAAAAATATAAAAAATGAAATATTAGTTAAAAATATTTAATTTTATTAATATTTATATAATAATAATATAATAATATATAATATTATATAATATTTTTATTATATCTCTATAAATAAAAATTGATTTTATTCTAGATTATTTTATTATAGATTTGTTATCATTTATATAAAATTATATTTCTATTATAATAAAATGTTCTTTTGCAATAAAATTTATATCAATTTAAAAGTTTGATATTTTAAAAAATATTTCTAAAAATTTTGAAATTTTATATTATAAGTAAATATCAATTATTTAAAATTGATAGTATAAATACTCTTCAATTATACATATAGAAAATTTTATGTAATATGTAATTTATACTCAGATATGTAATTCTATATAAAATTTAGACATATTCAAGTAATCCTTTTTTTTTTTTAATTTTGGATTTTATGTCGCATCAACTTTTAGAAGTTATTATCATACAGTAAATAGGAAATGATTATATTATTTTATCAGTTTAGTATCCTTAATAAAGGCAATTAAGTGCCATTTTCTTGTCTTTTAAGTTGTTTTTGAGTTTGTACTTATTACAGAAAAAATGTATGTATTTGATACAGTGGAGGATTTAAATGTTCAATGGATATTATAGAATTACATTCTTCATATTGAGAAGTTGACTTTTTTGTTAGTCTGTAGGAGTGTATGACTTTAGAATGCTTAGAAATTTTTATTTTGGAGATGGCTATTTTTCAATACGAAAGTTATCTTTTGATTCTCTTGATGATGATGATGAAGAACTTATCGGAAATACCTTCGATGTAGCTAGAAGCCTTTTATTTTCATTTATCTTCCATTAGAAGTTTAGTCTGTTTTTTATTTCCTTATTAGATCATCCAAATGTAATTTGTATTCATTTATTATGATGTGGGAATTAATCCACGTTTTTAGTCGCTTTATCTGCTTTATCATTGCCAATTATTTTTATATGAACCGAATCGAATTGAGTTTGATTATGTTATTTTTTCCAATGATTTTTTTGTGAATCTCGAAGATTTGAATTATAATTTCGTTATTTAAGTCTGAATTTTTGATAGTTATTGTTGCACTTTTGGAATAAGTGAATATTATGGTTTTTGATAAACTTTTGATAAACTCGTAGACAATTTCAAAAGCTTGATAAATAGCAGTTAGTTCAACAATATAGACTGATGTATTGTTTGGAAATCTGTGGAATATACTACATAACCTGTGTCTACGTTTGTTTTTGATCCATTTATATATTTTATGATTATTTGTTATGATTATTTATGATTTATTTGTAATCTCGATGTTCAAGAATAAATGTGTATCAAGAATATTTAATTTCCGCTATTATACTATTCGGAATTCTAGCGATATATCGTTTTTTAGATATCATTTGTTAACATCAAGTCTTTTTCAATATGATGTAACTTTCAAGGAGGAATTATGAGTAATTTTCTTATGAGTAAGCTGGAGGAAGAAATTTTTAGTTGTAGTTCTTCTTGGTATTTGTAGATTTTGTAATAAAAAGATTTCGGAGATTTCTGACATTTCAATCTGACATTCTATATTTGTTAATGAATCGTTAAAAAAAAAATATTTAAATATGTCGATTATTAAGTATATTTGAGATTTTAGTTGTTTGAATTACATTGAGAAGCTTTCTTCTAAAGTGTAGAATTGAATTCTTCAGTTGTTTCTTTTAATATTATTTTTATAGATTTATATAGATTATATAGATATTCTTATATAGGACTGGTTTTAAATGCTTCAGAAATTATTTTTAATACTGCATTATGAATAGAATCCAATATATTTAGTACAATATTGTTTGTTGATCTATAAATGACTGAACTGTATTTTAATGTGAACCTAATGATTGATTTGTTTAAAGTTTGCTTATCTGTTCTTCAAGAATTTACTGCTCTTATTTTAAGAATGTTAAGAATTGCTTTCTTAAACGTTGAAATATGTGTCTGCTGTGAAAATTTGTTGTCAAAAGTTGATCCTAAAATTTTGAGCAAATTAACTTCTTTTCAGCTCAGAATTTCCTAGATGAAATTTAATTTTTGATCGATTATATTGTCTACAAAAGATAAATTTTGTTTTAGTGTAGAAAATTTGAACTTTGGTCTTGTTAACAAATTCAGCAAATTATTTAAATTTCTTATAGAATTTTTTGTGTATTAAATTCAATAACTTGAATCGCTGGAATTATTAGTAAATATTTCAGCTAGTAAATTAGAAGTTTGCTATTATTGCTATTATTCTATATTTTTTAAATATAATTAGATTTTGTATGATATATTTTTTAAATATAATTAGAGGTTCTATATTTTTTATGTTTGTTAAAGGTTCTTAGTCTCTTAATTGTAATTAATCTCTTTAATTGTAATTAATTTTACATTCATCATTCCATTAAAATATGTGAAGTGCATTTTTGTTAGTTCGGATTATTTTAGAAATGATAAATGTATTAACAAATTAGCTGATTGTTTTAAAATGGAGATAAATTCTTCAATTAAATTATCAATTAGATTTGTGTTATATTGTTATGTATATGTTAAGATTATTTTATAGTAGTTTTAAATCAATTAATCGTCGGTATTTATTCCAATTCAAATTTCCAATATACAAATTCATCCTAATTGTTGTTTTGGTTGGTTTGTATTTTAGTGGTCACTGTCATATAAATCCGGGAGTGCATTAATTTCATATTTATAGGCAATATTTGAGTTAGATCTATTGTAATGATCTATTGGAAACACTAAAGTGTATTGTTTAGTATCGTTCATAAGATTATGTTATAATTAAATATAATTTTTTCCCATATTTTTTCTCTTGTGTCAAGTTGACTTGAACTCTACAAAGGCTTGTAACTATTAAAGTCTTCTAATAATAAAAAATTTCGATAACTTATCAATCAGCTTTATATCAGATTCGTTTAAATACTAACTATTACATAACTATATTAGATCCGCACTTTCGTTGTTATACTTTCCATGTTAGTATTTATTTGAAGTTTGTTAGCTATTTTTAATCAGTATAGCTATTTCTCTATTAGCATTTTGCGAATTTCTGTTAGTAACAAAAACATTGTAGTTTTTTATTTGTATTGTTTGTTTTGAAATTTCTTATAAACAAATTATATCTGATTGATATTTACTAATTAGTATTTGAAATGAGACCAGTCAAGGAAAAAAATCATTTAGATTCCATTATAAAATAGTTTGACATATTGATGTTTATTTATTTATTAATATAATATTAATATTTATTAATATTTATTAATATTAATATTAATTTGTTTATGATAATAGATATATAATAATAAAATCATTAAGATTAATGTTTGACTCGTAGTCGGTCGATATAGGAGAAGAAGACAAAGTAATGTTAATGTTTGATATCGATGATGAATTATTAAAATTTATACTATTCTTGAGTTTTTTAATTGTTCTGTGAATTCTGTTTTTGATACTGCGTTCTTTAAGAAAAGGATTCAGATAGCATTTTTTTATTAATGTTGTAATATGCGTATATTTCAAAGCTAATTGTGTTTTCAATTATGTTTTTAATTTCAAATGAATTTTCTAAGAAATTGATGAATTGGATCAGTTTAGTGGATAGTTTAATTCAGGATTATTTATTTTACTTTCGGTTTTATTATTTCATTGATTAAATAATCTTTAAAAATATTTCGAAAACTATGATTCAAACTGCATGTATATTACTTACATATATATTATTTAATATTATGTCTTTAATAATCTATCAAAAAATTATTGAAATTGGTTGATAATTATATACAACAAGTTTTTGACAAATGTTAACAAAAAAAGAGCCATCTCTGATTTTTCAATAGTATATTTGTCAAAATTATTATTTTGAATGTTGTGAAAATTTAATCAGTTGTTTGGACTTATAATTTTTCTTTAACTAGGATTCAATTTTTTTAACTTTTATTTTTTTAATTTTTAAATTCTTTAAAGTATATTTTTGAAGAATTTAAATTATATCATTTTCTTTTATTTCTTTTTTTAATTTTATTTCAATATAAAAAAGTTATGAATATTCTTCGAAAATGATCTTTGTTTTTTGCAAAGAAATGCAAGAAACATGGGCAAAAAACACAAGTTTAAAACACGAACATTTTTTTTTGGATAGACTATTATTTAGAGAATTCTTGTACAGTACAGAGATCAATATAATTTTTTTTATATAATCAAATAATAAAAGGATTCAATAAAGAATGGGTTAATAACAAAGCATATAAGTAATGTGAATAATATTATAAATTATTCTTCATTGTGTCGATATTTAGATATTGAATGGATAGCAGAGTGATGCTATGAAAACAATGCCGTTTTTGAAAGAAGAATTTGGACGATCTTTTCCTTTGTATATTTGTTAGAAACAATTGGCTGAAGTATTCGTGGTTTTAGGATTTGAGACGACATTTTCCAATTATACCAGTCTCAACAATCAGCATCATTCTTGAGAATTACAAACACTTCTCAATTTCCTTAAAACAGCGGATTTAATGGATTCTTCAATCTCATTCTAGGAATTTCCTTGGATTGAGAGTGTCATTCAATTAGGAGGTAAATATTATTCGTTTTGAGAGAATTTTTTGAACTTTAGAATTTTTAGAATCTTTTTAACTCTCAGAATTTTTTAAACTTTTGGAACTTTCGGAATCTTCTCAATACCAAAATCCTTTCAAAAAACTTTTGTAACCTTAGAACTTTTTACATCTTAAAATCTTCCGAATTTATAATTTCAAAATATCGAATTTTAGAATATTGTGAATTTAGTGATAAATGTAAAATCTTTATTAATATATGAACTTTATAATAAATTAATTTTATTACTATATATCATAACTCCAGGAACAGGTTAGAACTAACAATCAGAAATTCAATAGAATTTTTTTTTTTTAACTGTAAATGATGTCAAAGAATAATTCTGCTGATTTAATAAAAGACTTTTGTAAATCACAAGTCTATTTAAACGGAAATATTTTTTGATGACCAGGCTCGTATTAAGATGCCGAGTAATATTCTTTTCATGGATACAATCATGAAAGATAAATCTGAAACGCAAACGATGAAAATTATGTATCGTTTGTAACATAAAGATTTTAATCTGTTCTTATGATACTCATTATATTCAAAGTTATTTCGATTGCATCTATTGCCATAATTTCATTCATGAAATTTCCTATATATTAAAGGATACAATATTCAATTATAATTGAATATAAAAACTTCGATAGAATACGCGAATGCAGAGACATTCTTCATCAAGTACGTATATTTTTGTAGTTGTAAATTTTAAAATATTAATTAATTTTTTTAAATCTATTCTTAGATAACAGCAAATTGATCAGAATAGACGAAATATCTTATCAACAAATGAATAATATTGATACGTTTATATAATATTTCCTTTGTGGAACTCTTTATAAAATATAGTTAAATACAGAGATTGCTATGCATTGTTAGATCATTACATATGCATTACATATGCATTTTTGAATAATATTAGAAAAACAAGTAATTTGAATCTGTTGACAAATGAAGTATTATACTTAATACTTAATTAATACTTAATTATAATAAGTATACATGTAATTTAAAGACTATTGAATCTACCTAATATACATAATAATCTATGTGTGTGAGTATTTATTGTTCGCGAGATTTGTGAAGAGTCCGGAGAAAATTCCTCATATAAAAAACTCTTTTGGTTATTATTGCTCGCAGATTTTTTTTAAGCCTAAATAGAGTTATATCAATAAATGTTAGAGGATTATCGTTTTTGAAAATTTATACTTACAAATCGATACTTATAAATATTCAGCATATATTTTTGACATATTTCAATCTGGCTGGATCTATTCTAAGAATGACATATTCCAAACATAGTTGACTCAACGATAACTAATATCATTCTAGTACGAGGAAATCTATAAGAGACATACACTGATTTCTACTTATTTATATATTTCTACTTATGTATATCTGTATATATAAATTACTAACTCAATTCAAGGAATTTTCTTCTAATTGAGGATATTGCAAACTGAGTACTAACCGCGATGTTATTGGTTGTTAGCATGCCCTACTGAAAATATCCTCCAATTGAATTAAGAAGAAATTTTCTGAGAGCACGATTCTCACTTATAAAGAAAATTTCACACGAGAAGAAAGTGAGTACATAGTCTGACCGCTGGATACAATTAAATAGCTTGTGAACACATCGTGTTCAGACTGTCGAACAGATTACTTGCTATGATATTGTAAAAGACTCAGCTCTTTTATAGATATATCGTATATCGCAATTGTAATCGCACTAATGCAGTACATTCATTTTTAAAAAATATATTAACAGTCACCAACATCAGCTTCTTCATATGCATATATGCACCTTAGTCGAAAGAACATTCGATGCATGTATCCATGCACTTAACATTACAATATTATTATTGCGCTGCACCTCCTGATTTTCTGTGTAATTTCTGCGCAGACTTTCTATACATATGGATTAGACTACGAATTTAAAATTCCTTTCCTAATAAAGAAAGTTTTATGTGCATTACATAAAATCTACTTGCTTGTTTATATTTATATATTTTCTGAAAGTATTGACATAATGAATATTTGTGTAGAGTAAATTCAAGAACAAATGAAAACTCGACATTTCGCATAATATAAAATTAGGCATTCATCAATCATTCGGATTATCAATCATGATAATCTTTTATTAATCAAGTGGTGATTGAGCAGAATTGAAAAATATATCTTGATTCAGATGAAATTACTCAAGTTTCAAATGTTAAAATGTTTTTAGCATGTTTGTCCTTTGGCGAATACTCGTATAACAATTGATTAATTTTCCATTAGAATACTAATTCATATCTTGTAAATATTATATAGAGTTTATCATAGCAAATATTCATGTGATCATTTAACATAAATAGATTAAGATAGTTCTAAATATAAATTTTATGTAAATTTTGTATTCGCAATCATTATCATGTCCGAAAAAGAAATTAAATACGAATCGTTCAAAAGATGTTAACGCGTATTTATTTATATATCCCAACACGCTACTGATTATGTCGTAAATTGTATGTCACGAGTATGCCAAACCAGATTTACGATGGTTTACTATTTAAAAAAAAAAAATCTTTTTAAAATTTCATTTTATAAATATTGAATGAATAATTTTAATAGAGTATGCAGTCTAGAATCATAAATTGTTTTCTCAATAGTGAAGTACCATAAATTTTTCGGCAAAAAACTCGTCTCTTGTTAAGATGGAATGAGATATATGAATTATAAGAAATATGAGTATGAAGAATGAATCGTTGCTAAAGGAATAAATAATGATGTTAATATTGTTTTTAAGGAAAATATTTAACAGACACTTAAAATTTTATAATTTTTTGAACAATTTTATAATTTTATAATTTTATAATTTTTTTTTCAATCTGATTACAGAAAGCAATGTGATCTTGAGACCTAGACGATGATATTTTCCATATATATATATATATATATATAT
>NW_006264044.1:75529-82855 GCF_000469605.1 Apis dorsata
AAATCAGTGACAAATTTTTAACTTGATATAACAATCAATTTGAGTCACAAAAATTCATTTTTATATTTCTCTGCTTCAGTTCGTTACGCATTCTCATCGCAGCTATAGCGAATACTTCAGTCAATTGTCAATAATCGACAAATCATAATGTTATATTATATGTTTAAATTATCTTTTTTAGATATATGAATATATATATCCATATATATACGTCCATCTATTTCTGCGAGTTTATCGAAATATAGTATCTAGTAAATTAAGATACAAATAATTAAGATACAAATTTTATAGTATTCGTAAATATCTTTTATCCTCTGTGATTTATTAGAAATATTATTTATTAGAATTTATTCAAAATAATTACAGTACATGATCAATGAATTGTGATATTTAAAAATCTGTTTTCCATAATAGCTTTTCATAATATTGGTTATAAAAATTAAAATTGATTATAATTTTTTATTTATTTATTGACAGAATCGTTTGTGAAAAAGTATAATTAAAGTTTCCATGTATAATCATATTAATAGTAGATATTAATAGTAGATATTAATAGTAATGGTAATTATTTATTAGTTGCTTATTTAGAAAAATAATATTAATAAACATATAAAGGAATATACTATTATCTATAATATATTTTTATAATATTTTCTATAAATATTTGTTATAAAGATATATCTTTATTTTTTCACTTAAAGTATTACTTGTAGTAGCTTGGCATTCTTTTTAATGAATAATATTGATACATAATACGATTTAATATGATTAAAAATTGTAAATTTACTTTTATTTTATGTATTAATAAATTTTTTAATTAATTATTATATTATATTATGATATAATATATTATAATATATTCATTGATTATTCAAATACTTATTTATAAAATATGAAATGTTTAATATTTTTTCTTTATTAGATATTTCTGATTTTTATCATTGATAAAATATTATTAAAGCAATAGATAGATTTTTTTCGTGTTCACTTAAGTACTAATTTATGAACTATTATTCTATAAAAATTCTGATCTACTTTTTGGGACGAAGTTGAAGAAGTAGAAAATTCAAATGATAATATTAATATGTTTTTAAAATCATTTTTTAATATCGTAATTCTAATAAAATTTTAATAAAATTTCCCTATTTTCTTTCAAAAATTCGAAAATAAAATTAGATACATCTTTTTATAATTTCGGTGTTATAAATATTTGAAATATAGTATATCTTTCTTTAATATTTCTCTAATATTTATTTAAATTTGAAAGTTTTTATGAAATATTTGTTAAAATTGTTTTTACGAATTATTTTTACGAATTATTTTACATAGCTCGCAAAAATATTACATATTATTATTAATTTCTTTGTAATTTTTAATAAAATTAAAATTAAAACTTTATTACAAAAAGAACATGAAACAAAATATTGCCAATTATTATAATTAATAATGACTAACGAATTTTAGAATAAGAAACTGAAGAATACACAGAATTGATAGTATTTTGTTTTTTTGCTGTTGAATAGGAAAGAGAATAACAAGTAACATACAAGTAACATGCAACAGATAAACAAACAATATAAAATAATGTTTTGTTTAATTGTTATTTTCCTAAAAATAATATTGTTTTTTTAAAAAGTAGTATAATGTATTATATTATATAATAATATTCAATTCTTTTTATTTATTATTATATATAAATATATATATATATTTCTAAGAAAAAGGAATTGATTCTTTTTTATATGATTTCAATTATACTCATTACAAATGATTATAATTCTTTAAAAGTTTAATTTTTATAAGACATAATTTTTTTTGTTTAAACTATAATTAAAAAAGTTATTAGTAAATTATTAATATTTTTTCTACTTTATATGTATTATATACATTATAAATACATTATATATACTTATATACGTTATATACATTATAAATATACATTATAAAATATATTGAATATCTATAATAAACTATGCATAAGCAATTCGAACTATATTTTTTAAAATTTTTCAAAATCATGAATGAAAATTATTAAATTATAAGAAATCTTAGTGACATTTATAAATCTTTATTGATTTTAAACATCGGTTCCAAAATGAAAGCAAAAAATAAATTTATATTATAATATAAATAGTTTTTCTCGAATATCCATATATATATATATATATATCAATATATTTTTTTAATTAAATTTAATTTTTTTTTTAATTTTTTCTAATATGCGATATACAATTTGAACATAGATTTTTTTCTTTTATTATGTTTATTCTGTAATTGATAATTTAATCAATATATCACAAGTTGAGAAAACTATGTGCTTTCTTAAATTTATAAAAGCTACATGATAGTGTTAAATGCATAATATTATATTGAAAGTCTTATATAACATATATTTTATTATATAATAGATATTCTGTTTTAAAACTATAAGTTTTTCAAAATGATGTTCTTCATAACATATATCAAACTTCCATATATAATTTTATGTACGAAGAAAAATTTAAATTTTCATAGATAAATGCTAACAATATAAAGATTTTTATGGAATTCTCTTTGATGTAGATTCGGATTATAAGATATTATAAGCTTATTACAATTTATAACTGATTGATTTATATATATTATTATTTTATTATCTCCTTCTTATCTCCTCCTTATATATGTTAATTGTTTGCCACAATGTATTTATATTAATCTAACTATAAAGTAAATAGATGTACCTACAGGTGTATACTAATAATCTTTTTTTTTTTGAGAATTGTATAAAAATATTTTGAAAATTATAGCAAAAATAAGAAAAATAAGATAGAAAAATAAAATAAGATTTTTAAAGTAATTTTTCTTATAGGAAAAAGTTTTTCTTATATATATATATATATATATATAGAATTCATAAAACTTATTTATAGTTTTTTATTAGGAAAATATCAAAATTTAATTCTTTATAATATATTTAAAAATCATCAAAATCAGATAGAAAATAGATTTTTTGCTATTTTACATTATCATTAAACATGCATATATCATAATAATATGAGATAATTATTTTTTCTTTATTATTATATTTTTTCTTTATTATTATTATTATTATATATTAGAGAGATTTTTTAATCCAATATTTTTTCATAATATTTTTTTCAATAAAATCATCTTTAAACATGATAATTAAAGCTATTACATTTATCATGTGAATGATATATGATTTATTTCATCTCATTAAATTCATTTTTTTTAAATATTCTTATATGAAGAAAAAAATTATTTTTGTATATAAGAATAATACATTTTTTAATTATTTGTATATTTTTATATATATATTTTTATTTACAATTTTCAAGCTTTTAACATTGGTCATCACATTCAATAAAATAAGGTGGAGCGCATTCACTATGTTTCATTCCAAAAGAATATATAGGAGTTGTTTTTCCAAATTTAAGATTATATTTTGGACCTGGAGAACGACAAATTTCTTTTATAGGATGTCTATAAGACATACTGTACATTGGAGCTCTTTGTTTAACCAATATATCATTATAAATTTTGGGACCTGGTACACAATCACGTTTTAGAACAGGCAAACGTTGTCCTCTAAAACGAATATGTATAAATAAATTACATTGATTTATTAAAAATACTAAGATCTTATACATGAATACAGTTAATAATATATGACGAAAAAACTTCACACAGTTGTTCATTGAAAATGTTAATGGTATTAAATTCTAATATGGTTAAATCTAATATGGTTAAATCTAATAAGACTTAATAAACAACTGTACAAAGATTCATAAAAATAATTATACAAAATTCATAAAAATATTTTATTACTAAAGTTCATTTCATATATTAATTCTTAATTAATAGAATACTTAATATATATAAATACTCAAATATACATAGATAGGAAAAATACTTACATGTAAAAAGCAGGACCTGCTCGAGGAAGGTTTACAGAAATAGGACCTGGTGTAACGCAAGTTTGTCTAGTTTTCGTTCTTGATTTTATTGTAAAAGATGGTCCTTTTGGACTTGGCAATAAATATTTTGGACCAGGGCCACAAAAAGGTACTAATAAAATAGAAAAAAATCTTAATATAATTTATCATTTTTATAATAACAGTTATAAAGCTTATAATTTTATATAAATAAAAAGTGATAATTATTGGAAGTGTGAGAGGATAAAAAATTAAAGAATTATGATTATTAGAATTATGATATAAAAAAATAAAGAATTTGAAAAGATATTGGATCTTAAAAGTGCTTTGTAATTGAAGAATCGAAATATCATTTCAAATAATTTTGTTGATTACTTTTTTTTCGATTTTCAAATTTACTAATATGAAATAATAAAATTATAAAAGATAAAATATGAAAAGTAGCATACGAAATGAATAATACATATAAAATTTTATTTTAAATTCATATATAAAAAATTATTTTTTCTACATTTATATTAATTTTATTTTATTTGCCATAAAAATATATGGATATATTATTTAATTATATAGTAATTTCAAAAAAAATTTTTACATGTTATTTTAACTGAAACAAAGAAAAATATGTAATTTCATTACATATATTTAAAATTATTATCTAACTCGATGAATTAATATAGGAATGATTGAATCCATGATTTAAACATAATCTCTTTAAAAACTTTAATTCATTTAAAAATTTTCAAGAATCTCGATACTTTTATTGATATTCTTTTATAATTTATGATATTTTTCTGGAATAATAATATATATATTTTTAATTAGATTTTGCAAAAAATTTTTAATACAATCTTCTTATACATCAATAATTACTGATTTGATCTTGAAATTTTAATTCACAAAAATTATAACTAATTAATAATTAATAATAAAAGTATAGAAAAATTATTATTTGAATTTAAAATTTTTTGTATTTACAAAAAGGTAATTATTTTTTCAATTTTAATAATTGATTTCAAATACAATTTTATATTTAAACATTTTTACAATTTTATATTTTATAATTAAACAATTTTGTTTAAATTTTTTTTATTTAAAAATTAATTTTTAATCATTTAATTCCTTGAATATTAATACAATGATTTATTCAACTTATAACTTATGCAAATATCTTGAAAAATATAAACAATATGAAAAAATATTTCAGATAAAAATTGCTTGATATTTTTATTTCAAACAAAAAAGAGATTTGTATTATGCATTATTAATAATTTTTCTATAAATTGATGCATTGAAATTATATAAAAGTCAAAATATGATAAATAATAATATAAAATTATATACTTTTTATTGAATTAATTGTATAATTTATTAATTTTATTATCAAAGAAAATAGTATTTTTGAAAATACTAAAAATCTTTGAAAAATCTTTATCTTAGAAAAATTGTAATTTAAAATTCATAAAATTATTATGAAAGATAGGAAAAAAACAAATAAAATATTGTTTCTTATCTTTCATATGATAAGATTTTGAATTTTAGATATATAATATTTTTTTAGATATTATAATATTTTTTTTTTAGAAAATAATGAGCTAATTAATAATAAAAATTAGATAATTTCATTAAAAAAATTAAAATTGATCTTTCTATGATGTTTGTGTCTATCTACAGAGAAACTAACTAATATTTTTTTTTATATCAAACTTTTATCTGAAATATTTTTTTATATCTTTCATATTTTTTGAAATATTTAAGCAAATTACAAAAAATGAGACACACTATATATTCAATTTTGATTTTGAAAAGCAAAGATTTAAATGATAAAATTTTATTCTACATTTTTTTTTATTTATATATAATTCTTATTTATAATATATAAAATAATCTTTTATTCATCGTATATTAATATTATATAAAATAATTTTTTATCAGTTTTTTTAATTTATTTGTTTCCATTAGGCAATTTTTCATTCATATTTGAAAAAATTATAAATTTAATCTATTCGAAAATGAATATTTAAAAATTTTTTTATTTTCTTTTACTTTTCCTACTTACTTTATTAAGGAATTATTTCTTCGATTGTATCAATATAAATATTATAATTCTTATATATTGTATTTCTATGATTTACATCTAAGAATGATATTCGCATGACGAGAAATACGAGTCTTTAAAATGTGAAGAAGATAAAAATGAAAATAGAAAAAAGAGAGAAAGAATATTGAGAGGAAGGGAAAGCGAATATAAAAGAAAATTATAAAAAAAGAAAAGAAAATAGAAATTCATATAGTAAATATTCAACCAGATCAAAAAAGACTTAATAAAGAGATATTACAAATGGAAAATTAAAATAAAGTTGGAAGAAAATAAAAACAGAACAAAAATTATTGAAATAAAAATAAGAATAGTGAAATAGAAAATTCGTGTAGACTTGAGTAAAATATATTTTTAAATTATGGAATCATCATAATTATAGAAAACTCTTAAAAGATAATTACGAAAAAATATACAACATAAACATAGCAATTCTATAGCTATCAATTTTATATATATATATATATATATATGTATACATATTTATGTACTATTGCGTTACATTGTAAATAT
This sequence comes from Apis dorsata, assembly GCF_000469605.1. Taxonomy (NCBI): domain Eukaryota; kingdom Metazoa; phylum Arthropoda; class Insecta; order Hymenoptera; family Apidae; genus Apis; species Apis dorsata. The sequence goes on from NW_006264044.1 coordinate 82,076, forward strand.
TAGTGCAACAATGTTTACAATAAAATAAAAATGGTAATAATGTTTATATTATTATACTTATTATTATAATAGCATATTTTTCATTATCATAATAATGACATTATCATAATTTTAATAACATATATTCAATATTTAACATTTGGTTCTGGCATAATTAGTTCTTATAATATTATTAATCTTATAACATAATGGTTGTATTTAAAGTAATCCAATTCAAATATCCAATTCACTAAAAGATAATCTAAAATAAAAATTCATTTGTTCTTTTTTAAATGAATATTATTTAATTTAAATAAAAATGAATCAAATGTTAAAATGAAACTCTTAACATAATTTAAATAAAATTTATTTTAATCTATAAAATGTCAAGAATAAAAAATTAAAAATTTTTAATTTTAATAATTTTTTTATGATATACAGTTAATTAATAATTTCTATATTATCTTATGCTTTATTAACAAAATATATTTTTAAAATCAAGAAAGATTTTGATTTTAATGAAATTTTATATATGTAAAGTATAATTATACAAAATAATATATATAGCAAATTTTTTTAAAATTTAAAATATTATTTCCAATATATAAAAATCAATAAAACTTCATAAATATAATTTTTCTAAATTTCTTTTGTAAATATAATTTTGTAATAATGCGCGATAGAGCAAAATTTTAAATTAAATTACAAAATATTTAAGTTTTAATCCTTTATTGTAAAAATAATAATGATGATGATGATGATGATGATGATGATGATGATGATGATGATGATGATGATGAT
>NW_006264044.1:83041-83758 GCF_000469605.1 Apis dorsata
AGTGGTTGGATAAAAGTGGAATTTCCTAAATAGTAGATAATAGAACAATTATTTTCTTTTGCATTAAACTTTACTTATTCAAGCAGAAATGAACAAAATTCACAATTTCTTTCAACATCTAAGGATCTCCATATCTTTTTAGCCACTAAGTTACATAAATTATTTATTATAAGCAGCTGCATAGAATTACATTCCCATTGCACTTCAAATCATTGAATCATTCATGTATTCTCGCTAATTTCGTTGCACTTTCACCATTTTCAAGATCTTTAATTATTTTCTATTTCTCTTCAATAGTTAAAATTACACGTTCTCGTTTACTTGCCATTGTGATATCGTTTTCTGCTTCAGACTGAATTGATATGATTACATTTAACCGATCAAATACAAGAAAATATTTATTACATCTAAATATATTGTATTTATGTTGTAATCTATGTTGTATGTAAACATCGCCACGAAACGTTTAGATAACAGAACATAATAGAATATTAGGGTATTCAGATGAGGATACGGATACGGGACTATTTCTCTACTGTATATATATCGATGGTATATATATATCGATAATTATTTATAAGATATAGCTTATCAATTTTACTGAATTTTACTTTTATAAAAATATATTATCAGGAATAATATTTTGAATAATTTTTTTTTATCGCTGTTGCCACTCAATTGCAGTTTTCACAATTCAAAAATATATTTAATAAATAT
>NW_006264044.1:84495-93664 GCF_000469605.1 Apis dorsata
ATCTCTTAAAATATTTATATATTGTATATATTTATATATTATATTTTTGATTTTTTAGATTTTTGAAAATTTTATTGTTTTATTTTTAAAACTAACGTAATTAATATGTAAATAATAATATAATATATGTATATATAATAATATTCATATTAAAGTATAATATTATTGTAGATCAATGTTGGCTAAATATTACATATCTTTCTAAGGATAAAAATTGATGATTGTCATTGAAGTTTCTTATATTTATTTGTAGAATCAACTAATTTGATGATATTTTTTTTTGATATTTTAATGTATTTTAATGTAATGTATTTTATGTATGTCAGTAAATTCATAAAGAATATATGAATATAAATTGTATTATTGTGTCCTAAGATATGTAAATGAATATAATTATTTATATATCTAATTATATATCTAATATTATATAATCCTAAATATTATATAATTCTAATAAATAAATATAATTATACTACATACTATAATTTACTAAATACTATAATTATAATACTAAATACTATAATTTACTACATACTATAATAATAAATAATATACTACATATTATATACTACATACTATAAAAATAAATATTTACTATAATATATATATTATACTACATACTATAAAAATAAATTGAATGAACAATTAGATATAATTTCCAAAATTAAAATTGGGAATAAAGAACTATTGATTTTCGAAAATTAGCGAAAATTTTCGAAAAATTAGCGAAAATCATCATTTTTCTTTAAACATAAAAGTGATAAAAATATATTGATATTACATATATTGATATTTAAATTAAAAATATAATAAATTCAAATATCAAATCTTATCATATAAATAAATAATTTTATAAATAAATTATTTTAAAAACATTTAAATTATTCTTTTAGTAAAATAAATTATAATAAATTTTTTAAACACATAATATTGAATAAAATTAAATAAAATTAAATTCTGGAATCATTATATATAATTTAAAAAATAAATTAAAATTTACCAAAAGTTTTTCCAACTAATCCAAATGTAAAACCATTACGTTTAGGTCTGTCTAATATATATTTTGGTCCTGGTGATAAACATTCTTCAAAAACATGATGTCTTATACCAAATGTATATGCTGGATTTCGATGTCTGGAAAGACAATGCTCTTTGTAACCAACGAGAGTTTTGAGTTTGTATTTGGGACCCGGACCTAAAATATAAAATCTTTAAAATCTATTTTATTTAATCAAATTTAATAATACATATATTCTTTTTTCATATTTATTTATTTTTCTTTCTTTTTAAAATTAATATTTCAAAGATATTTATTAATGATAATGTTTATTAAAAATAATATATTAACATCTATTTACTTTTATAAGTGCATGAAAAACCTCCTATTTTTTTATCTGGCTTGGTTTGAATTTCTGTATCTGTTTTTGGTGGCATTTTTATATATATGTGTATAAGTACTTGATAATTTACATTTCTAAAAGAATTTAAATAAAAATTTTAGTTGAAATTTTGATGTTATTTTAAACGGTCCATTTTGTTTTATTTCGAAATAAAAACAGTTGCTTGAGATGTGATGACATGTAAAAATATATCGATATTTACAATCGATATTATACAAAACATTATTTCATATACATGTTTACAAACATAAAAAAAAAATTAATTAGAATGCATGTTTGTAGATTTTGCAAAACAAAACTTATTAATATAAGCATATAGAATAAATTAAACTCTAAGAAACTTAAAAAATCAAATTTATTTTTCTCATTTTATTTTATTTAAAAAGATAGATATTTTAAAAATAATAAAAATAATAATAATAATAAAAATAAGTAAAAATTTGATTGGCTTTCACCTATAATTATATATATAATCTAGATATACTTTAGACACGTATGTGAATTTGGCAATTTGGCATATTGCCTTTACTAAAATTATGAATTTTATTATAGTGTAATATAATATAATTATACTATATGGGAGATAGAATGGAATTTATATTTTTCTAAAAAAATTTATCTATAATTGTTAAGGACAAGACTTGTGAAACGTCGAGTACTTGGCTTGTATTTTCAATAATTTGAATATTGTTAATAGCTTGATAATAATTTATGAATGGACATGGTTTTTCTAATGTTTTCCAGATTTGTAATTTAAACAAAGATAGCAACGACCACTTCACAAGTTATATTTGCATGCCATGCGATGAACCACTGTGAGAGCAAGCGCGAAGATCTTGACTCCTACGTATTGCGACGCAATCTCGCGAAGGCCCAGCTAGAGGCTGCTTTCCAGCGCGACCATTGGCCCCTCTAATCCCTTCTCTATGTGCATTTTCTCAAAAGGCAAGGATTGGAAGAAAAAACAAGAAAAAAACAAAAAAACCAAGTCTTGTGATATAGTTGATATAGAAATAGAAACGAAAACAGATAGAATTCGACGATGATACATCAAAATAGTATATCAAAATAAAGTTAGAATCATCATAGTTAGCAAAGAGTCAAAGTATCACCATTCGTTTATTACGAGCTCATAATATAAATGAATATACAGTTATACAGAATATACAGATCTTTCGAGCAGTAACATCAGTTTAGGTATCCCATATCCTAATATTCGAAGTCATTCATCTACTTTCCGACTTTAACAATAATAATCTTTTCAATAAACAATAATAATCTTAACAATAATAATCTAAACTAGTATTATATATCATATAATTATAATAAATAAAAGTCAAATTAAATAAAAATATTAAAAATGATAAGAGAAATATATAAAAAATACATAAACATAAATAGATTTGAATAATGTATGTATAATTGATATAAAGTCATTCGCAAACGTCCAAAATTAATTATTATTAATTATTATTTTTTATATAATTTATATCATTCAAAATATAACAATTTGCATTAAGTCGTTCAATTAATATACCAATTTTATAATATATTTTATAATTGATCATACATGGCGAAATTTATAATAGCGACAAGTTTTTCACAAATATTAGATATAGATCTAAATTCTTAAAAAAATAATAATCACACAAGAATTTCTTTAGTGTTACAAAATCATTATAAAAAAAAAAAGATAAATAAATTCGAAGAACAAAAAGTTCTGAATAAAATATATGCATATTTGCATATTTGAAATTTTGAATGAAATATATGCATATTTGCAGTATCAACTCTATTAATAACAATTGTAACAAAATTAATGATAAATTCATAAATCTAAAATATATTATAAAATGTAATATATTACTTGTACAATATAAGCATAAACTAAAAATTTTTCATGAATCAAAAAAATTAAATTGTACTAGTCTCTGAAATTTATTTCACTGAAAAAAGTTATTTAAAGATCGAATTATATGATATATATATAAAATATATATAATGATATAATGATATAAATGTACAATATCTTGATAAAACATGGATATACGACTATAATAATCATATCTAGTATAAAACCAAATTAAATTATATACAATTTACAATAATGATTACCTATCATAAATGTAATAAGTAAAAGTATAAGATCGGCATAATTCTATTAACACTATTATCATCAATATATTGTTTTTCTATGCATACAATTTCTAAATAAATACTGATACTTTCTTTAGAAATCTCTACATTTCTACCAAATAATGATTTCATGAATGCAAAAAATGATTCTGATTAATATTTATTGTTAATAATTTTAATTATTTTCTATTTTTGATATTATAGAAAAAATGAATTCAAATTTATTTTTATTTTTTAATAGAATTTATTGTACTTTACAAATATGAACATATTTATTCAATTTGATGTAATAAAATAATATTAAAAATTAAATAAAATCAGAAATATTTTTTGTGCTACAAAAATATTCGAATATAGTTTAAAAACTTATAATAAAATAATTTAAATAACAATTTTTTTAGAAAAATTAAATATTAGTTTAAATATTTTCTTGATTCTATAATATTTTAAGTAATATAAAATATTAAAAATTATATTTTGTTTATAATATACTCTATATTTTATTCGAATTTATTTTAAACGAATTTACTTTTTTTTAAATATTTTTTTTAGATATTGTTAATTTTTATTCATTCGATGATTTAATTAATTGCATAAAGATATTCATTCATTGCATAAATTTTATTAATTTAATTTGATAATTTAAATTTGGTATGATTTGATTTGATTAAAAAATGCACTATTTTCACATTCATTTTATGATTCAAATAATCCATGTGTAAATCAACAGATTTTTTATTTTTGACAAATAATAACAAATTTTTTATTTTATTATCCATGTATTCTATTGTAAAAATTAATAATAAATTACCGATAAATTAAAATAAATTATTAGTAATATACTCTTATAATATTATATGTAGATGCCTAAAAAATAAAAAATGTGCTGATTTTTTTATTTTTTTTTTTTTTTGAGCATTACAAAATATATTGAAAGAAAACGCATTTTTACAAATATTTTCATTTATTTATGAAATGCATTTTACAAATATATTGTAAAATATACTTTCGTTATGATTTTATTAACAAAATATATTAACCAATCGCAGAGCGCGTAATCGAGTTACGACAATAATATTGGCTATGTCGCTAATCGAGCACAACAAATCCAAAGAATATATTTTGAAGAAAATGTGAATATAACAAATATATTTTTATCGATAAAAAATTATATTGAATTATATCATGAACAATGAATAAACTAATTAATTATTATTATGATAAAAATGTGATATAAAAAAATCAATATAAAATTTTTCTAACAAATGAATCAATATTACATATTTGAAATAAAAAAAAATCATACATTATAATTTATATTAAATTAAAAAATTCAGTAAATAGATAAAATCAGTCAATTTCAAAAACTTACTGAAAATTTAATTCAATAATTCTTTGAAATAATATACTACTCATATTTTTTCTTAACATTAGACGAACTAACAAATTTTTTAACAAATTTTTAACAAATTTATACATATTTTAAATAGACTATAAATAATAAATAAACAATATAAAACAGCACTGAAAAAAACAAAATAACACTATATTATTAATTAATATCTATTATATAGATTAATATAGATAATATAATATATTATATAGATTATTATAATATATTAATAGATTAATATATCTATTATTCACTTCATCATCAATGGTCAACTGATTCAATAATTCCAGAACAGAATTTTGAATTATCTCTATATTAAAAATTGGGGTTTTTAAATGATTGATTTTTTTTATAATAAATAAAATTCCATGTATCCATTTTTTTGATGTAATTTTGCTGCTTTTGCATTGAAAAATGTAATATATTGTTATATAACACTAAAACAAAATAACATTTATTATTATAAATAAATATTTTTTTAAATCAATTGATAATTAATCATATTATTTTGTAATGAAATTCAGTTCAGATGTGACTAATTGTGAATGTTAATATGTTATGTTAATGTTAATATGTTAATGTTAATATGTAAGATCTTCTACAATCGAAATTATTAATGGACAATCAATCTCTGTTGAAGTATCCGTGTTATATGCAAAAAATCATGATCTCCAAAAAATTAATAAATATATTTTTTGAACAATGAAAGTTTCATTGTCAATGATCGATATAATGGTCCTTGCAATTTTTATCCAGAATTTAAAAAGTTTGCAGCTCTTTCTTTCAACAAGAATAAAAAATGAAGATCCTAAACGATAAAAATTGAAATCTCAGTTATATAGCAAAAAATTTCGAACATTGGCTACTATTATTGAATATACTATTATTGAATATTTTTACAATAAATATTTTTGTTTGTGCAAATTTTTTATAATAAGTTTTTATAATATGTAAATCAAAAAAATATATGAGAATAATATATTTTCTTATTTAAAATTTATGTTAGCTTCATTCATGATATAGATAGTTCATTAATCAAAATTTCTATTGTTGTATGTTCGCATTTTTATTTTTTCAAAATTTATTTATGTTTATATTTTTGTTTTTTTGTCTTTATGTTTTTTACATTTTACATAAATTTTTTGATTTTAAATAACCATTTCTGATTTTTTCAGCAATAATAATCTTATGAAGCCTTTTCTTTTACTTTTTTCTTTTTTTTTACTATTTTAAAATTTTTTAATTTTTTAATTTTTAATTTTTAAATTTTTAAATTTTAGAATTAACATTAAATATAGTGAATATGAACTAAGAATTCATCTATTAATTTTTTTAACATATATTATCTATCATAATCACTGAATAAGAATATATAAAATTTCTCGCGCATATCACTTAAGGATTTAGACGTTTGATTAAGATAGAATCAAAACCTTGACGTATTTAAAAACCATCACCTTGAAGTACTTTCTCTAGACATATATGTCTTATCAATTATATGAAATCAATCATTATTCTTGCATCCTTTTAAAAATGTTAAGTAACTAATCTATTTCATATTTCTGTTAATTCTTTCGAAAATTCTGTATATCTTTTTTCTTTTGAAAAAACGAATTAATATTCAACATTTATCATCTTCTTAAAATTTTTCAAAAAAAATCTCAGAAAATGTTTAATTCTTACCTATTAAGTAGAATTCTAAAAATTCTAAGTACTAATACTAAATAGATAAAAGTCCCATATTGATCTGCCTCAATACGTTAATCTCTAAAACATCGAAAACAAAGTATATACTCGGATAAATAATAGTTTAAATGAGAGACTATATTCATATATAAAAAATTTAAAACGATAAATAAATAAATTTTCTCATATTTTTCTTTTTGTGTTGTTCAGATTTCATTTATTCATACTACTATTTTTACACTATTTCTATATATATATATATATTATATATATTATATAATATTCATCAGAGCCAATCAAATGTGTAACGTGATATTCGAAGCAACAATTATTTTTTCGATAAAAACTTATAGTTTAACAATTCATAATATAATAATGTAATGTTTCTTAATTTTATTTTTTTTATTTTATTTTTTTTCTGAAATATTTTTAACATATGAAATTCTTTTAATTAAAATGAAATTAAATATAATATAATTTGGTTGACATTTACTTATTTAATAGATATTTTAAATTATATATAATTTATAATATAATATAATTTTTCTAATACTAAGCTTGTTTGTCGAATTCGTTTATCCATATTGATCAATGAAAATAAATTATTCATATTGCATATTGTTTATTGAATATAGATTTATTTATTTACATTCTATCGAATAGTATATTTTTCCTCAAATAAAATACATATTGTGCGATATTATTTTAGAATGTGGCTAAATAATTAAGAATCTATTTTTCTAATATAATTTTTCTAAATCTATCTTTTTAATTCTAAAGTTTTAATGAAATAATTTATATTTTGTAATGAAATAAAATTTTTCAATATATAGTACATAATAAATATTAATATATATATATATATTAATATCATATAATAAATATGATGCAAAATTAAAAATGATACTGTGTTTGGTCTTATTTTAATTGAAAAAATTTCATCATATATTATTATATATGTATATAAAGAAATAAATAGAATTATCGTTTTTATTTTAATACAATTATAAATTATTACATTATTATATTGATGTACTTTTAATTTTATTTCTAATGTTTTTTATCTTTTTTTCTTATTATTTATTCCATAAATAGGAATAAAAAAGAATGGCTTAAGTAATTAATATAATTATATTATATTTTTTTTATTCATTATTTCATCATTCTTTATTCAATTTATTTAAATTCATTCTTTCGAGATAAAAAAATCAATGTGAGAAATATTATATTATGGATACATAATATATTCATTTTATTTGAAAACACAAATATTTTGAAAATTGAATAATGTAAAAAAAAGTTTGAAGACAATTTCGAAAAAAATATTATATCGATGTTTATTTTAAAATATTTATATAATATTTATTCTAATTTATATAATATTTATTCTAAAAATATAATTATATTTTAGGAATTATATTTTCTTATTGTTTATTTTTTTTTATAACAAACATCAAAATATTTTTAAATCACTTACTTATTATTATGCATTACTTATTATGCAATTATTTATTATGCATTATTTGTATTTATGTATTTTTTGCATTGAGATTATGATATTAATCTCAAACTTGTTAAATTGCATTAGCGTTATACGATGTATCACGGAAAGATTGTAAAAATGTATATATATATATATATACATACTTAGTACTTATATATCAGGATTATTATATAACTCTTTTCGATCAAATAATCTTCTCGTAGTGTATAATGCTAGTGTTAACAATATATCAAATTTGAAATTTAATATTTCGATATAATTATACAAAAATATAAATAATTATATTTGCAACAGTAATATTATAATGATGATAGTAGATGTAAGATGGTTGCTTGTAGAATGCCCTTCGATAAATGTCATAACAAGTATATATTTTTTAAAGATGAATGAACTGTATAAATAATTACACGTACGTAAATAGTTACACGTATAAAAGAGCAGGGTCTCTCACAATATCATAGCAGGTAATCGCGTTAATTAAATTAGGACAAAATAAGTTTCCTGATGGGGCACACCAATAATTAATAATCGGTCAATGCTCAACTCCCAGCACTCAAATTAGAGGAAAATTCTTTACTTGATGATCTATATACAAAGACATACTCAAGATAAGCAGGAACAAATACAAGCGTATCTTTCTTATAGATCTCTTCGAACTAGAATAGTGCTAATTGTCATCAAGTCAATTATATCTGAAATATGTTATGTCTAGGATCGATTCAGCCAGACTGGATTATGTCAAAATACAAGAGTCGACTAAACTTTCATGAACGATAATCTTTCAGATAACATTATCTTTTGTGGCTTAATAGAGGTCTCCGAGCGATAATAACAGAAAAGATTTTTATGAATTTCTAGGAATTCTAAGAATATAATATATAATATATAATATATAATATATATATTATTAATTATAAGAATATGAAATAAAAAAATAATTCCCATTTAAAAATATAATTGTAATCTTTACAGAACTTTTCAAGATTATTTTTAAATAAAATAAATATAGACATAATATTTTATATTTGTTTTTGAAATATTCATGTGTTA
>NW_006264044.1:94166-122651 GCF_000469605.1 Apis dorsata
TGCTGTTAATAATTAATGGAATTTCTGCAAAAACGCAAGATATGGAATTTGTCACTAATATAGTAAATGTTTCGTCTGTTCTATATTTTTTTATTAATTTATTTAAATTTTGTAATATATTTTAATATAAGTAAGAAAAATATGTTCTTATTTTTGTGAAAAGACGAATAGAAAGATGTATTTAATTGCATTCATAATTGTAATATTTTTAAAATTATTTTTAAAAAATAAATCATGGTTTTAATAATATATCTAATTTAGAAATTAAATGACTAATATTTTCAAACAATAATTTATAAATACTCTATTTTTTTGAAGACAATAATATATATAATAAAAGAATAATATTAATTTGCTTATGAATATTTTATTTTGCTTATTTAATATGAATTATATAGTAATACGATATATTTTGTTATCTGAAGTTGCCATTGGAGTTAGTAAATGTATCTTATAAATGATCCACAATTCTTGCTAATCCACCTATTCTAACAGATGGAGAAGAAGAAACAGACAATTGAATATCGGAGACAAGTATCGGCAAGTAGTCAGTAAATCTTTTCTGTTCTCCTAGATCAAGTGGAATAAATGCTAGAAACTGCGGAGACAAATTAATTGGAGATGAGATTTTCAGATTATATGGCAAGAGAGACTTACGTTAATATTATAGCCTTTCAAGAATACCTCTAACAAAATGATTTTGATGATCATTCGGATTGTAGATAATAATCAGAAATTTTAATACTATTGATAGTATTCGTAATCTATGATAATCGTGATATTATAATAATTATAATTCGTGATATTCGTCACAGATAACCTTCATAGATTATCATAGAATATCAAACATATACACATTTTTTAAATATATATAAAATATATTTAAATATATTTATTTAAATTTATTTAAATATATATAAAATAATAATTTTAATTTTTTATTCCTAGTTTTGGGAAAGATTCTGTTTAAATTTTCTTAGGAAAATTTACTTTAGGAAAATGATACTTCTATTGATGTTTTTTATTAATTGGAAATAATATTTCTTGTAAAATAGATTACTAGTCTGTTGCCAGCGCCTTCTGGCGGAATTTTTTAAGATTTTCAATCTTTCAGCTCTTTATCGGATAGTATAAATTGGTTTAGTATCATAACAAATTTAATGAATCTATCTATAGAAGGCATTTCTCAATGTTAGTTGGAGATATACAATAGCCGAATCTATTTCATTAGACTAATTAAAAATTAATTTGGTTTAATTTAAAAATTTCCTGTGATTTTCCTCTACTCATTCCAATCAATATAAGGTAGGAAGTGGTTAAATGATATTATGCTAAGAAAAAGGAAAACGGATCTGTGATCTGAATTTAAATTCTGAGAGACATCACATTCGAAGTTTTAATAGACATTGGTCAGGAAAAAATCAATAGTTGAAAGACGCTTGTTGGGTATGAAGTGAGTGTGAGATGAAAGAAAAATGATTATACAGTTGAAGTTTGTTGAAGTAGTTATTCAAGATTTTACTATTTCTATTAGAATAGAAATTGTTCAGAATGTTTAGCATTCAAATCAGTTCCAATAAGATAAGGATCGGAAAAACTATTAATTTCAAGATCAGACTGAACCAATATCTGATCGCTACAATACGCAGAAATTACGTTAATATTAAATTGTAAGATTTTTATTACCACTATTTCCAAATTATTTACAGTTCGGGAAAGAAACAAATACCGATAATTATTATATATAAATATGGCAACACCTTCATATTTATCATCCGATCTATTACAATATTTTACAATATTATAATCTTTAATAATAATAATGATATTTGACGATAGCTAAGTTTCTTGGATAGTTGCCATTGCAACATTGTTGCTTTTTATGAATCTCCAATTCGAGCAATTTATTGTAGTTCCAGTTAATTTAGGATTGAAAATGATGTCTATAAGAATAAAAGCTGCTTCTATCCTATTACTTCTATTTTGTCAAAGATATTAGTACGAGAAATCAATTTCGGACAGAGTGACTTTGCAAAAAAAACTGCCTTTTTTGCAAAGTTTATAATTTCTCTGAAAAAATCATTGGTTTTATCAATAATATTATTATGACCAAAAATATGCAGGTTTAGTAAGAGCAATTGCTCTAAAAACTGGAATAGGATTAAAAAAATTAGCTCTAGTCCTCGAAGTATATTATTATATGATTTACCATCTAATAAGCTAAATCTATTTAATGGTATAAGAGTATTATTAACATTAAGTCATCATTACATTAATAGGTCGGCCTCTTAGATTTCTATTAATCCTCCGATCCAGATAAGTCTGAAGTTTAAAACAACTCGAATAGTAAACCATATGCTCGCTGTCACAATTAACACATTTACAGATTTTATGCAATCTTTAGACATGTAGTTTGCACATTTGACATATCTAGGTAACTTGAAACAGTTTCCAGATGCATGATGTATGCAGTGAAAACATTGCATATAATTTTTATTTTTGTAATATTTTTTTTAGTAGATCAAAATATAGCAAGAAACTGATTTTTCTCACTTGCATAAAAGTTCAACAGAAAAGTTAATACAGTAGATGGAATTATTTCTGCTAGATCTGAGCATTGAACAATTCATTGAATTAAGTTTATGAGATTTTAATTCTTCAACAATTACGTTAAGTTTTATCAAAACAATTCCTTCAACATCAAGAAAAGTTGCTTTTCACTTAGGAGTAAAAATATGAAATTGAACTCCAGCTTGATTGAATATCTTTTTAGTTTCTGAAAAAAAATATCACTAAAATATATTCTTATTTGTTCCTAAATGTTTAGGATTTATTCCTAAATGTTAGGAAATTTTTCCAATGGTTTTTTTAATTTTTTTGTAAAATATATAATGTTAAATGTTTATATATATAATAATGTTTTATAAAATATATAATGTTAAAAATATCCTTAGGTCTGATCCTGATGATAAGAAGCAGTTTGGATTGTTTATTAGGATTAGAGTTATTTTCAATTATTCTTATTACCATTATTGATATTATTATTAGAATCACTAACTTCTTTCACCTGAGTGGTTTTGATTGAAATTTAATTTTAGTAAGTTTAGTAAATTTAGCAAAATCTTAAATCTTAATTAAAGTTAAAAATGTAAAAAAAAATGTAAAACGATTTTTGATTGGGACATTTGGTATAAAGTCAGTATTTTGCGATACTCGAAGTCTCAAAATAATTAGTTTTTGATTTTTATTTTTTATTCATTATGTTAATATTATCTTTTACACTACAGTTGCTATCTTGATCCATAGAGAACAATAACTCAGATAAATAATCGTACATTCTCAAAATTCGATTCCTCCCATTCGATTCAGTAAATATTTGTTAGTTTCTCACATACAATAGCACCAGCTAATAAAACAAAAACTTTCATAAAACAAAAACATTCCGATTCAAAACGAAACGTAATCTCTATGGAACATAAACAATCTGTGATGAGGAATTCTCAATGAGAATGAAATCACCTACTATACATTGTGAGAGATTTACTTTTATATAGACACGCGTACCGTATTTATAACACTAAACAATCTACTCATCGTGAAGAAAATATATCAACAATCACAAAAAGTAACATCTTCACATACACATATACAGTTATATATTATAATATATATATATTATAATATATATTATATATTAACTTTGATTTTTTTATTTAATATAATAATTTTTTTTCTGGAATTATCATCTCAGTGAGAAAATATTTTTTTGTACAATTGTACAATTCCATTGGTAATATAAAATTTGCCAATATAAATATTCTTTGGCCTTGAATAAATATATAAATATATATAAATAAATTTTGATATAATACAATTATTGAATTGTTATTAAATTGAAGCTTTAGATGAATCAATTATCATCGGATATATATTTTTTATAATATAGAATAAAGGACACTGCTTTTAGACACAAACCCAACTATTTTTAGAATTCGAAAAAACATACATATATAAATTTTATTTTCTGATTTTTTCGATAAAAAAGAATAACAAATAATAAAGAAAAATTTCCTCAATTCATCAACATATAAGGGTGTGCAAAATTCACGTAAGATTTGAATTTGTGCAATAAAGTTACTAACGAAAAAAAATCCAGTTTTTTGTGTCTAAATTGCAAGATATGGATATGGACGACATGTGGTTTCAATAAGATAGTGCTACATACCAAGAAACAATTTAATTACTACAATCACTTACTGAATCATTTCCTGCAATTCCTTTCGTGTAATTTTCCATTTTGGTGATCAGAATTGGCTGCTCTGATCGTACGATTTAACGCCGTTGAACTTTTTTTTTGGAATTTTTTGAAGTCTAATTTATTAATTAGCCGACAAGTTCACGATCACTCATGTCTTGAAGGAGGAAATTAAATGCTCTATTAATGAAATTCAACCTCATTTATGCAAAACGGTTATGAAAAATTTCATCAAAAGAGTGCATATATGCCAGCAAAACCATGGAGGCCATTTATTCCATACATAATCATAATATAAGTTTATATTATATATGAATCAATAAAAAATATAAAATTTTTAATTATAAATTTATGTTTTCTATTAAAATTACTTCTTATTGTGAATTTTGAAATACCTTTATATTTTCATTAAAAATAAAATATTTCGTTATTTAAATTCTAAATTTTAAATTTAAATAATTCAAATTATTATTTATTTTTCTTGTTTTTATATTTCAATATTGAAATTGTTTCCAAATAAATAAATCAAAAAATTTTTTCTTTTTAAAAATTTTGGCAGAAAATAAAATTTTCTTTGAGAAAAAAATTCGTGATCAAATAATTATAAATTTGATAAATTATAATTTCCATATTTATTATTTCCGTTCAAAATGATCTTATTTTATTGTCTTGTAATATCTTTTCAATAATTCCAAAGTGTAATCTTCAAATCAATTCAAAATCTATTATTCTTTTTGAAATTTTTGCAGCATATGTATTTGTCTTATCAATAATTTTTTCAGTTGGCCAATGAAAAATAAATAAATTGAAATAATAAATAAATATAGTACACATATTGATCAAATATTTCTTTATCCAATAAAGTATTTATGAATGTAATCATTTCGATATTTTTCGATTATTGTCATTTGAGATATATCTGGTATTACATTTGTAATTTGATTATTGTTAAAATATTGTTAATTCATTCTATTTATTGCTGAAAAATTTTATGACACATTTATTGAAAGACAAAAATCTATTTCAAAATCTATATCGGAATTTATTTATATTCATTCTTTCAATACTATGTATAATATAATTTGTTTTGATTTATAAATAGAATATAATTTTGTAAGCAGAAAATCATATTGTTAATTATTTCAATGATTTTTTTTAATCAAAAAAAATACATATATTTGTTTATTTAAATAAAAAAAATTAATATTGTAAAATATAATAATTATTTAAAATGTATTTAAAAATATATGATGATTCTAATTATTTTCTTATTATAATCTTCATCTTATATCGAAATAGAGAAGCAGCTTGTCCCATTTGATTCTTTCCTTATTCTTTTTCCTTTTTTCTTTTTTTTTCTTCTTTTTCTCTATTTTTTTGGTTTTCTTTTTTTTATTTCTATTAATGAATTTCTTTCTTTTTTTCACAATTTGATATCTTCTATTTTCATTATTGACTTTCTAAATTTCCACAAAAAATTTTTTATATTATTAATATGTCATATAATGTAATATATTACATTATAATGTAATATAAAAGCAGTCTTTTAAATCATAATTAACGTGAAATTCAATTTCATAATAAATTAATGAATCATTTTTTAAATATTTTTATTAAACTGAATGATTTTGAATATTGCACAAACATGATGCCGGAATTAATGCTGTTATTCGAAAGACCATAGGACTGTATAATCGTTTATATTATGAGCTTTGAAATGAATGAATGATAATTTATTTTAATTGTTTGTGGCTAACTGTAATAATTCTAATTGTATCTTGACACAAACTATATCATTGCTGAATTCTATCTGATCTGTATTTTATTTCTATTCTAACTGATCTAAAAAACTGCGGGTTTTAGTTTTTTCCTCATCCTTACTTTTTGTGATAATATACATTAAGAGGGGATTAAAGGGATCAATTGTCGCGTTGAAGGACGCGAAGGATGAACCCTCGCGGAATTTCATCGTAGCGTGTAGAGGTTAGGACTTTTGCGCTTACTTTCACGGTGGTCCATTGCAAGGCGTGCAAGTATGACTTGTAAAGTTACTGCACGCTACTGCTATATCTTTGTTTAAATTGAGAATCTAGGGAGCATTAGGGAACTATATATAGGTAATATATAAATTATTATTAGACTATTAAAAATAAGATAATCGAACTGTTGAAAATAAAATCCAGATCTGATTGCTTCAAGATTTGGATTTGTTCTTAACAATTTTATATCGTTAAAATATTTTATAATAATTTTATAATATATAATAATTATAATAATTAAAAATTATAATATATAATTTTATTATATAAAATAATTTTATTATGAAATATTATATAATTCCTTGATTTATAAATTGAATTATTGACATAAGAAAAAAGAAAATGAACAATTTCTATATTGTTGTTTTCTATTAATATGGTAAATATAATTATAACATTGAAAAATATAATAAAATTATTATGTAATATTTATAATTTAATAGATTCTCAAGAAAAAAATTTTAATGAGGAAAAGTTGATCATATTATTAATCAATGTTCATTAAATTTCTTTTAATAACTCTTGGCCATGTGCTCAGCATTTCAATGAATTCTTCGAGTTCTTCTCTAAGACTAAGCGATTTATAATTCAGACAATCCTATAATAATTTCCTATAAATAGTTTCCTTAAAATAATATATCTTTTCTTTGATTTGACAAAATTGTTATTTTTCTAATTATAACATATCTATATATTATTTTTAATTAAATTTGATAGTTTATTCAACGAATTTTAATTCATTCTAAAATATTTTTATTCAACTGATTGTAGCAATTAATTAGATTATAGCAAGTTCTTGATATTTTTTATTTACATTTTTATATTTTTTATTTATCATATATTTTTTTAATATTTTTGTTTAGAAGGAATATATATATATAGTATATACTATATATACATACTATAATATATATATATATATACTATGTATATATATATATAATGTATATATATACTATATATATAGTATATATTATATATAATAGTAGTATTATATATATTTACATATATATTTATATATTTATATATTTATATAGTATATATAACAATATTTATATATATAGAGTGTTCATAAAAATGGGGGATATTTTTGGAGACTGGATTTTATCAAACAATGAAAAAAGTTTATATACACATATATCTAATAAGATTTATAATTACGAATTATAAATATTTTAAGTTTGTATTAGATAGAAAGTTTGTATTAGATAGAAACGAATTATAAATATTTTAAGTTTGTATTAGATAGAATGAGACGGCGAAAGAACGAAAGAACTCTGGGCAGCAGTACCATATTGCAATGTCGCTTACACAACAAAACTTCTCAATGAAAGTAAATATAGTGATATTTTTTTATATATAATTATTATTATATATATATTATTTCAGGTATATATATATATTATTCATAAATAAATTTCAATGTAATGTAATATGTAATGTATATATTAACTTCTTATTTTAATAAAAATATACAACAAAGAAAAGAGAAAAAAGATCATGATTCTTTATATGATAAAGAATTATGAAATTGCAAGTATTGTAAATTACATAATAATAATAATAATAAAATCAGAAAAACATATAAGTGTACTTTAATTTCAAAAGAATGGAATAGACTGTAAATTATTTTAATAATAGAGGAATATATGAAATTTTGTGATATATTCGTGCGAAATATATAAAAAGCGAAAATAGCGATCTAGAAACTAGCAACAATATAATAATATACAGACTTTTTCAGAAATCCCAATATAGTCAAATATATAGTCAAATAGTTTGAATAGTCAAATATTTCAAAAACAAAGCATTTTTGAAAAAAATATTTCACATAAAGTTTGAAAGATTTTACAAATTTTATTGGATGATATTTATTTAATTTTATAAATTAAAATTCTACATCAGTATTATTTTTAAATAAAAATTTTGCAGTTTTAAATTTGATGGCGAGATTTTTCAAAAAACTTGATTAATGATCTATTTATAGTATATAGTAAAAATATATATACATAATAATATACATATATAATATACATATACATAATAATATATAGTAAAAATTTTAAATTATTATTTTAAATTATTTAGAGATTATTAAATATGATTATGAACTTGATTATTTAATAATTTCTTAATCATACATAAAAATTGTTAAGTTTTATATTTTATCGAGACATTAATATCTTATCTATAATGGATAATTTTATCGAATAAGAGTTATTTTATTTATAATATAATTTTAAAAATCCTATAAATTTTCAAATTTTTTAAGATAAATTATATTTTTCGAGTACTTCTTCAAAAAATAATTTAATTTCAAAATTTAATTTCAAGTAATCTTGCTACATTTCAATATAATACTCTTTCACCAATTCATCTTTCTGATAAAGTGATTTAAAATATATATATTCATATACAAAGCTACTCGAAATAAGCAAAAATTCTATTTTATTAAAACCACACATTTTTAAATTTTTTGCCGAATAATTCTTGAGTCATTGAAAAATGAAAGTTTCTAAATATTTTTCAACATTCAAATTTTCATCAATTAAAAATCTATTAAATAGTTTCAAATTATTTCTGTTCAATTATTTAATTTTTGAGAATACTGTATACAATTGTCTCTTATCTATAAGAGATTTTTATCATTCCGATGTCTACAATTGTGATGATTAAAATTTCTGTTTAATTAAAATGTGACTTTATTTAAGAAAACTGTGTATATAAAAAACTTATTATCATCTTCATTCTCATTTTTTCATAAAAGATAAATTTTCTGTCAAAATCATTTTTTGCTAATTCTTGAATCAACTTGATTTTTTATTGATAACAATGTTAAAATAATAGAAATTTTAATAATTTTTTATATTTATCTAGTTTTTGATATCATCAAACACAATATGTATTATCATCAACTTTTTTCCAATCGTTGATCATATATTCTATTTCTTCAAAATATTCTACAATATATCTAAATATGAAACAGATTTTAAAATAAATGTGCGATCGGCAAATGTATTAAATAAATTAACAATATTAGAGTACAACTTAGTAAAATATATGCTTGTATTATAAATATAATTATCTTTTTCTTATTACTTAAAGTTATTATCAAATATATATATATTCATAATTTAAAGAATAATAATGATGATAAAAAATTTTCGAATATTTTATCATTACAAGATTTAAACGAAATATTAAAAGGTTATAACTTTATATGACTTTATTTATTAATAGATTTAGATTATAATTTTATTTATTTAGTCAATAATATTAATCTTATATTTAATATTAATTTAATTTCATAGAATTTCATAAAAACTCTTCAGATTTCAAAGAAATAATGAATATTATAGTTTTCTTTCTCTTTATCTTAATTTTTTTCAGCTTCTATATTAAATAAAACAAAGTTCACTTTACATAATATTTATTTTCATTTTTTTTTTTTTACATTTCAATGATGTAGCATGTAAGAAATAAAAATTCTAAATTACTTTTTTTTTTCTTTTTATATAACATATTATATAACATATGAAATCGATTCAAATATAATCAAATACAAAAAAAATTTATAATTTTTATGTATGATTACGAAATTATCAAATTATCGAGGAATACGCATTAAAGAATGTAAAATTTTTATTATATATTTTCTACTTGGTATATACTGAATAATGTTAATACAGTATTATATTTTTGAAAAACGATAACAATTTTTATTAAAAACAGAATTAAATTTTCATTTTCAATTTTCACTAAAAAAATTTTTGGAAAGATCCGTCAGATCTAATTCTATAATAAAAAATATTTTATTATATTTTATATTTGAAAAAATGTTAACTTATAAAATATGATCTTAATATTTTCATCTGAAGTAGAACAAATGTAATCAATTAACATAGAATTTTTAAAATTTGAAAAGTTTTGTCTGAAACAAAAGAAAATTTTGTTTTTATAATATTTAATCATTTCGGGACTTTTGAAGAATCCTGTAAATATATCTAAATAATTAGATAAATAAAAATATAAAAAAAGTTACATACAAATTTTTTTATTCAAATTCAACAATTAATGTTTGATATCGATATTGTAGAAATCATTTAAATTATAATGATAATATTAATATAATATAAAATATAATAATAATAAAATATAATGGTAATAATAAGTCCATTGCACTTCAATTGTATATTTAGCTATCAAAATTTTTGTTTTTTATAATTATAATAATTACAGTATGGAACGTCATAATCAACATATAAATACACATAAATCGTGGCATAGAAAATGATAAAACAGTCGTTTGTTAATGATATCGAAAATGATTTAATAGAATTATTTTTAAAATACAAAGCAGAATGGACATGTCTTTTTTTGTTCAAAAGAACTATATGCTTATATAAATAAAATATCAAGATATAAATAATTGTAAATAAAAATAAATTAAAAGTCAATTTTCGAGCTTATGTAATATTATTCAGTATCAGAAGTAAGATTTGTGTCTTTTTTTCTTCTTTTTTTTTTTCTTTGAAGAGAATCTCCCTTCTTTTAGAATTAATTACAAATCTCCAAAATTTTATTAAGACATAATTTACGGAGCAATAGCACTTTTGGAACAACTATTGAGATAAAGAACAGTAGAAAATTTTATAAAAGGAGGAAGCAGATATATAAAAACAGATTTTATTTGATAGAAGAATAACATTTCAAAAAATGATTTCAACAGATCATTAACAAATTAATAACAATTTTAAAATAATAGCAGGTCTGAAAAATATTATAAACATTGTGAATAATGGTTCAAGCATATAGTGAATTGTAATAATGAAATTTATGAATCCAAGTCTAGGCAAACATTTTTGCTAATATTCTGTTTTCGATGCTTTCTTTGTTCATATAGTATTCTCTAATATTAAAATACTATTTGCAAATTACATTACTATATAACAAAACTTTCGTAGGATTTTCCTCCTAGAATTTCGTATATAATTTGAAATTGCGTGGTAAATAGATCATGGTTACTCTTGATTGTTTCATTAGAAGAATCAGCAGAAAATATATTGAGTTTTTTTCCTCACCTTAACCAGTTTTGAATAAACTGGTTTCGGTTAGAACGAAAATATTTGGAAAAAATTTAAATTATATTTTCAAAATTATCAGCAAAGAAACTCATAAGTAAATTAGAGAATTCCTTCACATTTTGATGAATTTGTATCTTTGAGATAGAATTAAAACTATTAAAGTGTTATTAAAGCGTCAGAGAAAAATCATCGAAACGACATTTCGAAATTTTGAGTGTAATAAATCAGAAGAAAAATATAAATTTTTTTTTGTTTCCAATTATATGAAGTAAAAAAGAAGAATCGAAGAAAAAAATAATTGCAATTTTCTGGATTTATGGAAAATAAATATATTTCCAAAAGAATTATAAAAAGAAGAAGAAAGAGAAAAACAAAAGGAAAAAAACAATATAGGCGAATCTTTTATGTTGAAAAATTAGTTAAAAATTCGCAAAGTCGCAAAGTTGTAAATAAATTTAAAATTTTAAACTTAAAAGAAAAAATTGTTATAAAGATGTTACAAAAAATAATTGAAAAGTCGAAATATTTAATTTTTCTCAATCGTATTTGTTAAAAAAATGGATGATAACGTAAGATTTTATTAACTTACATTATTGATTGAAAAAGAAAACTCAATAATTCTTTATTTGGAATAATAAATATTCTCAATGACTAGTTTTTCATTATTAATCTGCAAAATGATTATTAGCAATGGACGAAAAAAAATGAAATGAAAGAAAAAAATCACTTTCTATAGGAATTAAATTATAATTAAATTATAAGATAATGCTATTCAGATTTTGCAACATTTCTATTATGTTCGAACATCTGATTTCAAATTCTGTTTTAACAGATCATACTTGAAAAATATTTGATTTATTTAAATAATGTAACAAGATATCATCTTAGAAAGATATCAAAAATAGATTATAAAACAAATAAATATAAAATATACTAAATTCTTTTACCAGCATTAAACGAAATTATTTACAAATTTTTGAAAAATAAAATGTTTAAGATATATTAATATGAATGAAATACGGAAAGTGAAAATTAAATAAAATTTACGCTGTATAATACATTAAATAAAATAAAAACTTCAAAAATAGTGAATTCTGTAAGAAATTTTTTAGGACTATGCATTTATTATAACAAATTTATCAAGAATTTTTTATTTATTAAAAAGTTTTTGCATTATCTGACCAAAAAGAAATAAATTTTTTCTTGAAGATAGATCGTGCAGTTTTATAGTAGTTCATGAATCTGACAAGACAAATCCGATGAATAAAATGACTGTAATAGTACGACTTCCAAATTCAACATCAAGAAGGAAAAATAAGCACCTCGTCAGAGCAGTCCTAGATGGATGGCTCGGCTTATCTTCCAAATGATACAGGTGCTGATCGCTCATGATTCTTTCGCCTCTTTCTTATATTGTATCGGAAGAAAGGTCACAGAGAAGTCACTGCACGGCTCGGGACATAGTGAACAAGTGTCAAATATTCACGTGTGAGAAGCGCCTGATCGGGCAGATAAGAACGGATCTTTCTCCGTCGTTACGTCCATAATGGCTGGGAGAGATAATTGGCGCATGCTGTCTTTCTGCGACGCAGTTATATCGCGGAAGGGGAGTGAGAGATCCACTGCCCCGCTTCGCATTCAACACTGCAAAGCTGTGGATCAGTATTTATGACCAAATGGCTCTTGTGCGGCAGATAATCTCGACTGTAGTAACAGACGATCGCAATATCGATACAGTGAGGTCTAACGGTGAAACCGTTGCATGGGGATCGGGCGAAAGACGACTCTTCCCTACTGAATGACGATAGCGCTTGATCATACCATCATTGACTAAGTCACTTCCCCACAGGGGTAGGTCCAATTTGCCCCTAATAATTTAATGATTGGGAGGCAGGGTTTTTTTAAGTCTGAAGACGACAAAACATATCGCTCGCTCTCTTTCGCGAGGATGTAATTGGATGTGCCAATTACATCCAACAATACCAGCTATAATCAGCAAGCCAAATCGATATAGGATATAATCTTGGGATATAACCGAGAGCAATACCATTGCTCTTGGCGATGCATAGCCAATATCATATGTCCCATTTCGCGGCAAAAAAACAAGAGAAGGCTCTATCCCGATTTAGAATTGGAGCGTTACTTGGAGATCGCAGTGCAGGCGGGTCGGTCCTTACCAGTTCTTGAGTACACAGCCCGGAATCAGACATTATACCAGGCATGCTGGTGAAGGCAACTTTCGCTGGAAGAAGGTAGCGGCACCGATGTGGCCCCAATGTAACTATGAAGCGCAATAATTCAAAGAGGAGGCCATTTGCATCTGAGGGACGTACCTAATTAAAAGCAACGCACAGGGAACGGGGATAATGTTCGTTAAGAGTTCCTAGTACTTCCTGGAGACGCCAGAAGATTACCGTGGAGGTTTTAGCCGGTAAAAATCTAAATTATTAAAAATTAAAAAAATTAAAAAAAAAAAAAAGATCAACTTCTAAGTAGAGATGTTCTCTTAACCTGTTGTAGTTATTCATAAATGGAGAGCCGCCATTCTCAATATTTTCATGTAGGCGCCCTGCAAACTTTTAGAAATGAAGGCGACTACTTACATCTTTTTTATTGTCTTTAACAGGGCGCCATATCAGGAATAGGTCTCAAAAGGATGTTGTCCTCTTCCGAGAAGGCTCGATCTCTGAAGAAAGGTAATCGAGAATGACGAATTCGTTGCGCACTTCGATTTCTTTCTTGATCTTCTCTACGATTTGCTTCTTCGTTCTAGTCAGAGCAACATATTCCTCAGTAGTAAAAAGTTTGCCTCTTTTTCTCGGTCGAAATTTGATGGATTTTATCGAGGATAGCGAAACTATCAGCTTCAGTGTCGCTAATGTTAATCGAGCAGTTGCTATAATGTGATTGCAATTAATGTGTCCGTCTTCGCGGCATTGGCTGTTTCTTTGTGCTGCCAAATATCGCTTTCTCCAACAATACAACTATAAGGCCTCAGTTAGCTGAATCGGAATTCTCCCATGTAAGGTGAGACCAAATTCCAACATCTCCAAAACCTTTGCTCTTTTCCGTAAAGTCTAGATTTTTTAGTTGTGGACAATTCATAGTTCATCTCATGAGAAGATTAGAAATGAGATTCATCTGGTTAAAACTGCCTTAGTCGAATAAAGCTATTACTATCTTTCAACGGAAGAAAAGAATGCCAGATATCTCTGATTGGCTGGCTTAGTGGCCGATGCATCCACCGACCCATCTTCCAGTATCCTCAATTGGCGCCAAAAGGAGAGTGCCTTCTTTCCCGTGCACCATAGTTTGGGATTAGATAATAAAAATTGTCATCCTCGCGATCCGGTTGATTAAGACAAAATCTAAGTGGCTATGAAACATGACTACAGACTTACAGTATGCTAGAGTACACCAAGTTAAACTTGTATTGTATTCAAACGACGACTGCAGCTGGAAGGTAATGGTCTCCATCTATAACATCATTATAGATTTGTAAATCTAGAGTATAAGTTTAGATATTTCGCTTCGCAAGGGAAAACGAAATAGAAAAAAAATTCAATTGGAATTTTATTCGAGTATACACAATTCAATATATTATTAATATTAATAAAAAAACATCCCGCTTCGTTATGATCGTTTCTGTTTTGAGAGATTAATATGTCAGGTCAATACGAAAAATAATCTATAGCTGTGGCAGTGCTAGCCATCATCAAAAGTAAGATCTTTAAAATAAATTATATTCGAAGTAATAATAAAACATACTAGATATCTTTGTCAAAATTTCCAACGCCAAAGGGAGTCATAATATGAGGATTTCAATTGGTAAGAATTCGATATTATATCAGTTTCTTTTCTCTTTCCAAAATATTAAAGTATCCATGAGAATGTCCTCTGTGTTAAAAAAAAAAGATTAGATTATAATATTACATATATATGATATATATGATATATAATATTATAATATTATAATAAATATTAAATGTATATTTCTATTTAGAAAGTTACGGAAATTAAACAAAAATAATATTAAAAAAAAAATTATTAAATATATTATAAATATAAAAATTCCAGAAAATTTCTTAATTGAGAAACATTTTTCGGAATTCCTCATTTTTAAATAATTTTAATCTTGTTATCTGTAAATCTAGAATTTTATTTGAGTATTTTTACTCCAGTTTCTATGATTATATGTTCCAAATATCTTATTTCTTCTATAAAAGAAAGTATATTTTTTCAATCTTAAATAAATAGATTTGCTTCTTTTCTAAATGCAAATGGGAGAATACCTTTTTTAAATTTATTATTTTCTCTTTAAATATTTTTCCATAGATAATTACATCATCCAAATATACCAGACAGATTTTTTAAATGAGATATGCCATAGTATTCATTAAATGTTTAAATTTGGCAAGGCCGTAATCTGAATGGTACTTAAACTTTCATAATCCAGTTTCTACACGAAAAACAGTTTTCTCCTTATCTTTTTCATCTGTCAAGATTTACTAATAATCACAATAATTAGATCATCTGTAGAAAACCAAGCGGAACCAAATAAAGATTTCTTCTATCTTTGGCAATAAATAAGAGTCTCTTTTAATAATTTCATTTAATCATTTATAATAATTAACACAAAATTTGTGCTATCGTCTTTTTTTTTAATAAGGATAATCAGGAAAGACAAAGAACTAATCGATTTTTTATTATTGCTTGTTTTAATATTTTAACAAATCATCCATTTTTTCGTGATAATTAAAGCCTTGTTTGTTTAATAAACTGATGTTTTTTAATATTAATTTTATGCTGAACAATGTTTTATTTTCATATTTCTTCTGAATTTTTTGCAAATACATCACAGAATTTAATAAGTAATTTTGAAATTTTTTTTTGTTATTACCTCAATCCTTCTGTACATTACTTATAAAAGTTTCTGTAAATGTTTAGGAATTTTTCTTTTATTATTCTTTTCATTATTATTCTTATTTATTATTCTCATTTATTTCTTTTTGTTTATTCTTTTTTCTTCTTTTTTCTCTTTGTTCTTAAATTCTTTTTTTTTTTTTTGAAAAATAATTTCTTTTCTATGAATAAATATTTTTTTGGCTGAAATATTTAATTAATATTTTCTCTTTTATGTCGACTAGTAAAAACTTAAAGTTCTAACAATTTGTTAAAAATGCCTTTGCTTGCAGCATATCCAATATGTAACTTTATTTTTTTTTTTATTTTTTCTTTTTATCTTGCTCTCGGAAACAAAAATATATTTGTATTTTGATTTTAGTTTGTTTTTTTAACTTCTCGAGATATGTCGATAATTCCCATTTCCAGAGCTCTGGTAAATATAGTTTTTAAATATACTCCGATTTTTTAATCTCTTCATTGGCCAATGCCGTAATAAATTAATATATGACCAACTTGTTCTACGTTTTTTCAAAATTTTATTCCAAATTTTTCAACAACTAATGCTAAGACTTCAACTTTCCTCTTCATTAATAATAATTTTGAAATAGAATATAGTTCAAATTTGATTAATTTTATGTATCAAAAGAGAATTCAATTATTAAACTTAATTTTGAATAATTGAAAAAACAATTGATAGAAAGAAAAATTAATATGCTCCACACTCCATTTCACATATTTGCCCGAATCACCGCTTTAAATTGTATAATTTTATATATTTTCTATAATTTCTTTGAAAAGAGTTAAAAATTACTTATTTATAAAAGAAATATACTTAATATACTTAATTTCTTAAAAAATATTATATAATATTAAAAAGAAAAATTTTAAAATAATTGAAATTTTATTAAAATTAATAACAATGTGAATATCGATCTTTTAACAGATAATGTTAAGACATTGAAGATGGTATAAGATGATGTTGCGAGGACAGTGTTGTTTTTTATAGAAGACTTAAAAAGGTCCTTGAAATTATATATTTGTTAGAAACACTTCGATTGCAGTGTGAATATGATTTTGAAGCTTGAAACAACATTTTCCAATCATGCCAATTTCAACGGCAATTAGTATTATCTTGCTGAAAAGAATTGTTACAAGCACTCGCGATTAGTTTCGCTAGATTTTATAGATCAAATAGTCCTTCAACTAAGTTGGAAATTTTTTTTCAAGTTGAAGGTATCATTCAATCAAAAGGCTGATCCACAGTATTATTAGTTTGTGTCACATTAAAGATTCGCGATCTCGCGAAATGAGCATTGAGATAGTCTTTAGAGGGCAGTTTTTAGAATTAAAAGAATTCAGAACTTCTAAAACTTAGAACTTTTTCAACGTCAGAATTTTTTTAATCTCCGAATCTCTCAAATGAAATAAAATCTTTCAAATCTCATATTGAGTTTATATATATAAAGATACGATTCATATCTTATATATTTATGTTTGAATTGGGAGTCACTGAATATTGTTTCAATTCTTTTTCGTCTTTCCTAATTCTCCTTTTTAAATTGCCATATGATACGATATAGTGAGCTCAATGTAATAGAATAAAAGCATCGATATAATCCATATCTATATATATATATATATAACAGTTTTCCTATTTCCTTTATTAAATATATTTTTTCTTATTGTATCTTCTTTATTTTAATCAAATTATTTCACAACCTAATAGATTTTCCTAATAGATTATGAATTTAGTATCTGTCATTATCATGTAGTGAATGTAATTTGAAACTGAATGAAGTGTACTATTATGAAGTTTTATGATTTAGTGTGAAAGTATATTTTGTGCTTGTTAAAATTAAAATTAAAAATAAAATAAAAATGACTGAAACAAAACTGTATTACTTTCATTTTAATAGACAAAACTATTAATTGTGGAAACAACAAAATTACATGATGGAATAATAAACTGAAAATATATATCGATGGATCGATTTTCAAATTTAAAAATGAAGCAGATGTATTATGGATTCAAAAGGATGTTGAAGCTCAAGCATTTTTGATGAGAGATCGTTTTAAATTTGTTTAATTAAGACATTTATTGAACTATTTTATTGCTGCATAAATGCGGACAAGATTAGATACTATATACGCCGAAAAAAGTAATCAATCGGTACAAGTATTTTTGGACCAATTCATAAATACAAAAGTGAATTCGAAAAAATCCATCGCAAATCACATTTTGAAAATAGTTTCGCTGGCACAAAGATTTAAAGATATGAATATGAAACAAAAAGATCTTATTATCATCGTAAAAATTTAATCAAATTTAAAAATAAAATATAATGATGTTCGCATAGCTTGTTGTATGAAGACAAATGATTATTATTATTATTATTATTATTATTATTATTATTAGCAGTAATAGTAGTAGCAGTAGTAGTAATAGTACTAGTATTAATAGTAGTAGTACTATTACATCACAAGAATCACGAGAAATATCACGGCAAACATGATTTTTTCGATGAAATCCTTTCATATAGTAGATTTTTTTTCGCCTCTTCACAAGATATTATAAGAAGAAGAACAATAACAACAACAACAACAATAACACGCCATTTTTGCAGAAAATCCGAATATGACTATATATATTCATGATTATACATTGAAAAAAATACATATGGAAAAAGATAATCCTTGATAACTCAAAAAAATGGAAAAGAAAACAAAAATATTAAACATTCTAGTTCAACTATTTAACGATTATTAGAGAATGTTCTATGAATGAAAGATGAAAATACATGATTTACCAATTTGGATGCGACGGAATATATATTTTTTAAAAAAGAATAGTTCAAAAATATAAAAATGTGAAAATACAATATGTAGAAAATACATACACGGTTCGAATGGGCGATGGCAAACATTGTATATTAAAGACAAAGGAGACTAATGTTAAAGTAATAAATATTGACAGAACGCATCACACAATTAGTAGATATCTACTATCTACAATCAAAGAAGAATTTATTGTTAATCGAATGTTCTTTTAAAAAAGAAATGAAAATTATTTTTGAAGATAATAGACAAAATGTAAATATATGTATATGTAAATATATGTAAATGTAAATATATATAAATATATGTAAATGTAAATATATTTCTACAAACAATGTTCTATTTCTAAAAACAGTAAATTGTTAAGGAAAATAAACTTAATAACAAATTATATAAATTAAATTTTACATCAATATTTATGATAGAAGCAAATGAGTGTTACACTAGAACAATGGTAATAAAAAATTAGGATATATAAATTTTAAAACATTGCAACATATGGTAAATTTGAATATATAAGATTTCAAAATCGATGATGTAATAAAAGATAATATCTTTTGTGAAGGATATATACATATGCAAAACAGTATCGAATATCTTTTCTGAAAAGACAATCTACAAGAGTTAGTATATAGAGAAGTATACAGAAAAATATTTTATGCCGATTTATTATGAAGTAAAATGAGTCAACTATTTCTTCAAGGATCATATTATTTCTATTTTGTTTAATTTTGAACGTTTCGTATTATCTTGAAGGACGATTACTTAAAGTATTATGTTTATTTCTTGAAAGAGAAAACAGAAATTTTCGATTATTTAAAATAGTTTTATGCTAATATATAATATTATGTATTATATAAATACATAATATAAAATGAAAACTGATTGCAATAAAAAAATTTTGTAATAAAACTGTCAAAAATTATTTTCGAATTAATTTCGAAAAATATTAAACATGAGATAACAATATCGCGTATACTAGAACAAAATAAATTTATTGAGAAACAAAAAATAATTATTGAATCAATAAGGTTTATATTGCATACAAAAAAGTTACCATTATATTTATAGGCTGAAACGACTTATTTATATAAAAAATCGAGCAGAAATCTTAGAAGAATCAATGCCTATGAAAAATAAATAAAATAATAATAAAAATTATTTGTAGCACACTTACGAATTTCGAAATTATATTCGGAATATATAAGATCAGAGGAGTAAATGGGAGATAAATTTAGAAAAATATTTGATGATAGATTACAGCAAAAGAAACAAGATTATTCAATCCTGTTTCGAAGAAATGCTATATTCGTAGAGATGTTATTTTCAAACGTAAATACGAGTCTAGAAATAATTGAGTTTATTGATAATAAGACAAATAAAACAAATGTGAAAGCGGATAGTAAAATCGATAAAGATGAATCGATATCATTATTGAAGAAAACGAAAAATCTGATTCAACGAGACGCTTATATGCTTCATAGAAGATATTCAATATCAATAGAAGTCCATTTTGAAATAATTGAAACATTTCTTAATGCTTGTCAACTACAAACAATTCAAAAATCCTTAGAAACAGAAAATTCAAGTAAATGGATAAAAGCAATCAATGAATTTGAATCTCTTGAAAAAAAAAATAATAAAACATGATTCTAATTTCAAGACCAAGCAATGTTAATATTATATTATTATTTCAAATCGCTGAATTTTCAGAAGAAAATATAAAACAGATGGAATAATTTTTAAATACAAGGCCAAATTTGTTAAGAAGCTATGCACAGAAAGATAGATTGATTATAAAGAAATATTCTTTTCAATTATGAAATATAATACTGTTAGATTGGTGTTGTCTGTCGCTGCTGGATCTGAAATTAAATTCAACGTGAAGAGTATATTTTTATGAAGAATATTCATATTCTATTCTATGATTTAGAAAAGATGATATGATTATTTACAAAGCAATCAACTAGCTTCGAATTAGATAATCGTATATGTTTGTTATAAAATTTGTATGGATTAAAACATCAAGACAATGGAATAAAAGAATCGGTAAATTTATATATGAGTATGGTTTGATACAATCTAAAAATGATGCCTGCATGTACTTTACTTGATTTCAGAAATTTTAATTATACATATAGTGGTATATTGATGATTTATAATCTCTTATAATAGTGATTTAAAAGTAAAATTTCAATCAAGTGTTCAAAATTAAATATTCTGAATATTTTGTCGAAATGTAAATAGACAAAAATAAAGAATTGCGAATTCTGAAAGGCATATGCAAAAAGTATTAAAAATAAATTTTAATCATATAAATTGTTTTCCAATTGTATCTTTTAGTCCAAATGTAAAATTTACTAAGATCATTGATATAAGTAAAAAAAATGTTCAATTATTTTTTTAGAGCTTTTAGCTATTGTTGTTGTAATGTTTTTAATGATTTTAATGATTTTAAACTACAAAATCTGATCTGATGTTATTATAAGCGTATTAAGTTAATTTGCAGAAAAATCAAATAAAAATCATTAAAATGAAATAAACGAATATTTAAATATTTAAAAAGGATGATAAATTATGGTTTAGTTTATATAATCAAATATCAAAAGATTCAATTTTTTTTTTAATTGTATATTCTGATTGGGCAGGCAATATAGATATCAGAAAGAAAATTATTGGATGGATTTGTCATTATCAACGTGGTTGATATTATGATTGTCACATAAACAATCAATAGTTGTTATCTCAGAAATTGAAGCGGAATTTATAGCTTTGTATTCGGCAACAAAAGAAGTAATATGATTGAGACAAATTCATGCAGAATTAAATTTTCAAAATTTAATAACGATTTATTGTGATAATCAACCTGCAATTATTTTAATAAAAAATTCAAAGTTATGTAAAAGATCTATGTAAAAGAATATATAGAATATATAGAATATATATAATATAAAAGAATATATAGAATATATATAGAATATATAGAATATAAAAGAAAGATCTATGTAAAAGAATATGTAGATAGACAGACATTTTATTTCCGAAAAATATAGAATAGGAAAAATAAATGTTAAATATATTAAAACTAATAAACAATTAGCCAATCCATTTACGAAAGTATTACGAAAAAAAAAATTTCAGAATCTCAAAATGATATTAAAAGGATATAGTAGATATGATTTATCCGACATGAATTTATAATTTTATAAAGATATTCGTTGAATAAAAGTATTGAGTTTATATATATATATATGTAAAAATGTATTCATATTTTGTATATTCATGTGTAAATTGAATGTCATTAGATAGATCAATTTATTATTATATATTATAAGTGCAAAGAAAAAACTGGAACAGATGAGAGCTAACAAATAAGAATCGGAAAAATATGAATGAAAAATATATTTGTTAAGGATAGATTCAAAACTTGTAAAGCAATCAAATTAACTTTTATTTTCAACAGTTTGAATATCTTCAATAGTCTAACAACAATTTATGAGCGGGTATAATTTCCTAACGCTTTCCAGATTTTTAATTTAAGTAGAGATATAGCAGCAACGATCACTTTATAAGTAACACTTGTATACCTTGCAACGAACCATCGTGGAAATGAGTGCAAAAGGTCTCATGTGATACGACTCTGCGAAAGCTCATCCTTCGAATTTGCTCTCCAACGCGACGATTGGTCCCTTCTTTTATACATTTTTACGAAAAGTAAAAATGACGAAAAACTAAGACCCGCAGTTTTCTAGATCAGTTAGAATAGAAATAAAAAACAGATCAGATAGCATTCAACAACAATAATTCAGTTTATATCAAAATATAATTAAAATTATTACAGTTAATTGGAAATAGTTAACATTTATTCACTCAAAGCTTATAATATAAACAATTATACAGTTCTATAACAATAAGTGATTCTTTCAATATAATAGCATAGTTCATGCATTATATTTGTGCAATATTCAAAATTATTCAGTTTCAATTTTAACATGTTAATTAAATATGTTTCTTTGGCTTTCAATTTAAAACTTATTTGCCTGATAAAGATAATACTGCTTGGAAACTGCTCATTTATTTTATAAATAAATAGAATCAATGATCGATATATAGATGATTCGTTTCATATTGTTTCTTATTTTGATTTGGAACTATTGAATCACATTTCGAATTAATAATTTATGATTCAGTTGGAATCACATGAATATTCATTCGAGCATTGAGTGTGAGAGTTAATTTCGGATAATTTTTGATTTTTGTTGATAGTTATTGATAATTGTTAGACAAAGACTGTTTTCTTGTTGACAAGATTTCTACAAAAAGTTCTAAAGATTAGGAGTTGAACATGTTGCTAAGAATAATGATGATGTAATGGAGAAAAAAGTTGAACATTGGTCAAATAAAAATAAAAGAAAATCGTTATCTTTAAATAATAGATAATATCCACGTGACAAAGTAAGAATTTATAAGCAATAAAATTATATATTTCGAAAAAACATATTTTTTATAGAAGAAATCTTAATAAAAAAATTTTTTATAGAAGAAATATGATATAATATTATTTATACTTATAAAAAGATTTTTTATACCTGTAAAAAGCAGTGATTCATCATGAAAAAATTTTACTATTAAGATTTACTATTAATTGACAATTTTATGATTTTATTATTTGCTTCGGATACACCTAAGGAATCGTGCGAGTAGCATGATCTATTAACGATACCCGCAAATAATGCGGGTGAAATTTTTGCAAGTCCAATAAAGATTCATTATTTTGAATTAATGAAACAAACATATCTCTGAAACTAATTCAATTCTTAGAGAATCCGTCAAAAATTGGCAAATTTATTTAGGGCAAAATTGCCGGAGACTGTTGCTGGGAGAGGGGAATAACCAATTTTAATGAAGGGACATTCTTTTCTCTTTTTTATGCGTGTACATCTTCTATAAAATCTTCTACTGTGGATATTATATTGAAATAGATGTTTTCAAACTCGACAAGATGAGCTACGTGTGATAATTCTAATTCGGTTTCTTCAATAATTTCTTCTATGCTTTTTTGAATATATATTTACATATTTGTCGTATAAAGAACCACACACCTCATATCATTTTCTAATTTCGGTAAGCGTAACTGACTGTCTAGATTCTTCAAAAAATTTCTTAAACCTCGTCAATGAGATCTTGATCGAACGACGTTCATTGATTAATGACTTTAATTGAGTTTTAATCTCTGCTAACGTAAGGACAAGAATTTACTTACTGGAATTAGATAGTAGATTAGATCGACGATGCTGAAGTTGATTGCAGTTAGAATGCTGCTGCGAGATTGTCTAATATTGTATGTCGCTAGATCGGGAACTCGATACAATTTCTTATCGTTCTGATGACTACGTTGACCTTCTTTTCGGATCAGGAACATAGCAATTCTCTGTTGATGAAATGAATCCTTTCTTGATAACAAAGATTCTTGATTGCTATTCACCACTGTTCACTGACTATTGAATCAAGTTCACTTTAAATATTCATTCTTTAAGTCTCGACCAGCTGTATCCGGTTCGAAGAATCAAATGTTAAAGTCGAAAAAATGAACGACTTTGGATATTATACAAATGCAGTACCTAAACTGATGCTACTGTTTGAAAGACTATCATAGGACTTATATTATATTTCATTTCGATTATGAGCTCTGAATGAACGAATATTAACTTTTTACGGTTAATGTAACTGTATTTTGATGTACAGTGTATCATCATTGAATTCTATCTGTTTAGTTTTCCATTTCTATTCTAACTCAACTGCAAGATTGTCACGAGTTTTTTTTCTTTTCTTTTCCAATTCTTGTTTTTCGGGAAACCAATAGTTGTATTGGAAGGCGGTTTCGAAGGATGGGCTCTTACAGCGCGTGGGAGTCAGAATCTTTGCGTTCGCTTCCACGATGGTTCATTGCATGGCATATAAATGTAGCTTGTGAAGTGGCCATTATTGTGGCTTATATACTATGTATTTATCTTTGTTAAAAATTTGTAAAAATGTTAGGAAAATCATGCCCGCTCATAAATTATTATCAGGTACTTGAATTGTTGAAAATAAAAACCAGGTTATCTAACCGTTTTAAAAGCCCTGTCCTTAATAAGAAATATTCTCCTTTTTAATTTCATTTTAGATCTTTTAATATATAATTTAATTAATAAAACAACTATACCTTTTTGTGTATGTGTGTATATATATATATCTATTACATATTTTATGCATATATATATTATTCAATTTTGGAATAAAATTAAAAAATAAAATTCCAAAAATTAAATTCCTTTTTTATCATAAATATCAATAAAATATTGTTTAAAATAATTATTTAAAATATGTATTTATAAAATAACAAATTTGATAGTAATAAATTATATAGATATATTTACAGTTTCAATTGCAACAATTTAATTATAAATAGTAAAGAATCAAAATTTCAAAAAAAATAGATTAATCTAACGAATGTTAATAAATATTGGATTCAAAATACAGGCAAATTGAAGTTGATGAAAATCTGGAAACTGTAATGAACATATTAATATCAATCATACATTTATGTATATATGTATGTATTACATCAGTGGGATTTAAAGTAATATAGGAAAAATTTAAAAAAAATTAAACAAGTTTCATAAAATTTGTTTTATCTATTTTTTCTTATCTACTTTTATATCTTTAACAGATCATTGAGATATTTAATAGAAATGATTGTATTGTAATTAAAATTACTCAGAAATATTATTATTAAAAGCAACTTATCCAAAATATAATTATATTATTGATTTAATATTATTTAATACTATAATTTCATATTATTAATTATAATTTTTATAAAGGGATATTTATAAATTCCTCTCACATAATAGAAAGATTGGAATCAATTAGCTTATCTTTAATTCAACATGCATATATCATTTAAAGAATATATTTAGAAGTAGCAAAAGAATATGTATAAAATAGATAAAATTATAAAAAAAAATCTCAATTTTTATATTTTATGAATAATGAATATTTTAAATAATGAATATATGGAATGTATTATAAGATATTATTACTATACTTTATTAGAACATCTTGATATAAATTTATATATACATCTATTATATCTTATAATATGAAATGCACATTTTTTTAAATAAATCAATCATAATTTATAAATAATAGTTAACTGATTCAAATTTAAAAAAATTGTTAATTATAATATTATAATATTCTCTGTATTCTAATGTAGATTAAAATAATATGACAATATCTTTTTATATTTGTATATGTTTTATATACATATGCACATTTTATGAACATAAATAAAATTATTTTATTTTAAATTCACATTTTTATATTTAAAATCAAAATAAAAAGGCTTAGATGAAGATAAAAATTGAATAATATAATAACTAATTTTACAGTAATTAAAATTCTACAGAGAAAAAGAGTATTCAACGCTCAAACATATTGAAAGGAAATTTAAAGATTTGAATTTTTTAAATAATTTTAAAATAAGACAGAATGCAAATTGAACTTTTGCATGAATTGTAATATACAATACGTTCGTTTTAACGTTTTTAAATATCTACATATAATTATTTTTAATAAATATCAGAAATAAAAAAAAATGTTTCAAATAAAAATATGATAATGATGATAATTATTTGATCTTAATGTTAGACAATTAGATGTTAGTCTGTGAATGTTATATTTAAATTCTTTATTTTTTATTATATATTTTTATAGCTAATATTAAGTCATATTTAGAATACTATTTATATATTTTTTCATAAACCATTGTTAAATTATTAACTTTTAAAATTTACATGTTAGTGGCATTAACATTTATATTGCGAAAATATTGTTGAGTCGCATCATATTGTTTCTAAAAAAATTAATTTGAATGCGTGGACACACATGCGCGCATATGCGTGTACTTTAAAGTAATTTAAGTATGATTACTTTTTAATATATTCCTTATTATTAAGATTATTTCT
This sequence comes from Apis dorsata, assembly GCF_000469605.1. NCBI lineage: Eukaryota > Metazoa > Arthropoda > Insecta > Hymenoptera > Apidae > Apis > Apis dorsata. Next base: position 121,297 of record NW_006264044.1, read on the forward strand.
ATCTAAACATTTCAATGTATATTGAAGTTATCTTTTTATTTTCAACATTGAAATATTATTTTTACGTATATAAATTATTCCATATTGAAAACACAATTTTTTTTTTTTTTAAAGCTACATCATGGTATATAAAATGACTGAGCAACGTTTTCGCATATAAATTGAAATGATAATGTTAATATTGGCAGTATATAATAAACTTAGAAAATAGCTTAACAGTGCTTTATGAAAAAATATATTTAGATAATGTTTTGAATACGCAATATTACAAGAATATGAAATAATAAAATATAATGTACTATATAAAAATTTAATTGTAATTTTCAGAGAATTCTTCAATTATTTCAATATTATACAATTTTAATTTGAAACATTGTTTCGTATTTCTAATATTTCTTACAGAAATAATTATGTATAGATAAATATATATTAAAACAGATATTATATTTTTAATTCTAATAAAATCAAACATAAATTACAAAATGAAAGAGATGTGAAAGAGATCATAATATTTCATTCGAACTATAATCGAATTATAATAAAAATGATTACTTTCTCAACTGCAATCGCAGTGATTTTGCAATTAATTTCATTTTTTTCATCTACGAATTAAAGAATTTCTATGTATATCAATCACAATCAATTAAATTTTTTGATAAGATTAAATTATTTCATTTCTGATATTAATTATTGCAATAAATCAAACATCAGAGTTATTAAAAAAATTTAATATTATTATTAAATAATTTAACGGAAAAAAAGAATAATTTAATATTTAAAGTAATTATTAATATTAAAAAGTAATTATTAATATTAATAATGTAAGAGGGTTTATTTAAAAATATAAATCAACTATTTTAACAATACAAAAAAAAATATATTTTAAATATAAAAAACATTACAAAATTATAAAATTTTCATTGAAATATAATAATTTATAAAATTAATAGTTCATTAATCTTCATCTATATCAGTGATAGGCAAACCAGCACATTCACTGTGTCTTATTCCAAAAGAATACATAGGTTGTCGTCTTCCAGTATTATATAAAGGATAATATCGTGGACCTGGACTTAATTCTAGTTCTGCTAAATGAGTCCTCCATTTTAAGCTAAATGCTGGAGCACTACGTTTTACAAGATCAGTTCGAATATTTCTATAAGCTGCTGGACCAGGACCAACATCTTCTTCTTTAATTCTATGAATTCCAGCTCTAGTGAAATGCATAAAACATATTTTGATTATTATTTTTATTACTATTTACTCTTATTATATTATAACAGTCAATATGTTTATTAATATATCAACCATTATATACATTATAAAATTATAATATATATAAGAGTTATATATAT
>NW_006264044.1:122774-126447 GCF_000469605.1 Apis dorsata
TATATTCATTATTTATTATTTATCAAAAATTTTTAAAAATAAAGTTATATTACTTAAAATTATTGAAGATAATATATATATATTATATAATATAAAATTATGATAATTCTAAAATTATAATAATTATTATTATTAAATCTTAATCGTAAAAATAATTATAAAATCTTCAAAGTTAGCATAATTGATAGACAAATGTAAAATTATGAATGTATGAGAACAAAAAAAATAGGAAAATGAATTTATGCTAATAGTAATAAAAAGAATAAATGTACTAGCAGATAAATAAAAAAAATAATTTCAGAAATAAAAAAAATTTCTTTTTAAATTCAAAAGAACTGTGATTCTTTAATATAAACTTTAATATAAAGTATTTTTGTTTACATATATATATAGAATGTTTATAAAAATGTAAAACATTTTTGGAAAATAGATTCTATACATGAAAAAAGTTCATATACACATATATAAGATACATTAAAAAAATTATAAAGAATTTCACATTGGATAAAATAAAAATACTGAGCATTTACATAATTGAAATTCTGATAAGAAATATAACTCATTTTTTAGATATCCAAATTAATTATTGAAATTTTATTATAATAATATATATTGTTTGTGAACAATAATGCTCACGAAATTTATGTTTATTTGAAGAAATTTCTCATTTGGAAATCTTTTTTCATTATTATCAGTTATCGATTCCCATTAAGCCTAAATAAATAATGTTGCCTGATGATGTCATTTTTGAAAAGAATTTAGTTGATTACAATTATATATTTTTGAGATAGCCTGATTAAAGCGCAATTTCTATAGACGCGCAAATTCAAATTCAAAATATATCTTGCGACATATTCTAGACACGACTGACTCAACATCATCTTATATTCGGAGAAATTTATAATAAACATATGCTGATCAATCCCTAATTATCATTATATCTTAGTACAACGCTAACTAAAGTTTGAAGAATTTTTCTCTAACTTGAATATATCGCAAATCAAGATGCTAACTGTTATTGGTTATTATCATGTCTCACCAAGAAACTGTGATTCTCTCACTTAAAATTGATTTCTGAAAGTATAAGTCTTCATTAAAAAGTAAGACAACAGAGTCTATTTAATATCTTGTTATAAATCGTACTCTGATATGTCGAATATAATAAATAGATAATTTTCTTGTAACTATGCATCGCTTTGACTTGTAACTATCATGCTGGATCATTTATCATAACATTGTAAGAAATTCAACTCTTGTACAGATATGCAAGCAAGTCAAAAATGGAAATAATTCGAAAATTTAAATATTTATATTTAGAATAATTCTTTACTGTTTAATAAGTTTAATTAAAATTAATAATTCAAAATTTGAATCTATTATTGTTACTGAATTATTGAGACAATCATGCAAACATATATATTCAAAGAAAAATTCAATTTTATTTATGATAAAAGCATTTATAGTATTAGTACTTTTAAAAATTAATCCGATATTATAAAAATTTTTTATACATACAAATCATTAACAGAAATAATATTTCTCTAAAATTCTGGTTAAATTTTACATGATATGTAATTGATGCAATATAAAAAAGAACATCGATAACTTAAAAATTGATTGATTTTTTTAAAACTTTTTTAAAACTTTGCATGTTTTTAAAATATCTCAAGGAAAATATTAGTTAATTTTAATCTGTCACAATTCGCTTCTTCAAGATGAAAATATTTCGTAAATGAAAATAAAAATTATCTTATTTTTAAAAATTTTTAACCTGGTTATTTAGTTAATAGAAAGAGCGAATTTAAAAGAATCATCAAAAGCAATTAGTTCGTTTAGTTTTATCATTTAATAATTTATAATAAAAAATAAATTTTAATGAAATTGGACATTAAATGAGGATAAAAAATTAATTCTAGGTAGAAAAAATCAACGAGCAATAACTAAAGACCATCTTTACCGTTATCGTTTATCACAGGGAAATAAATGAATTAAGGAAATGATGTTAAAATAAACACAGTATATAAAACATAATGTTTCTAAAGCATAACAAAATGGAGAAGAATGTCTGATAAAATAACTATATTGAATCATGCAACATTTTCGAAATTCGAATTTTGCAACTTTAAAAAAAAAGAACTTTCAATTTATAGTATATTTGTATATATTTAAAACTATATAATATATATATATATAATAAAATAAAAATATAATAGTTTTTTGTATAACAATTCATATAGCAATTATTATTAAATCAATAAAAAATTTTATTATTTATAAAAATATGTTCATTATTTTAAAAAGTTTTAATAATAAATTTTAATAATAAATTAATATTTTTATTTCAATTAAAAAAACTTTTTAATCAAAACTGTTTTCACGATCAATGTGTTACTGTAATTATTAATTTTTTAATTATGTTAATTTAAATAAATAATAAAAACAAAATATTTATCAAAGTAGAATAATAAAATAGTAAAACAGAATTTATATGAACTCCACATGAACACTTTCATCTCGAAAATTTTTATAATTCTTTGGTTATTCGAATTTTATTTAAGCTTTTACTATATAAACCATACCATATCATACCATATTATCATATAAATATCATTGAACATTATTTCATTTATACGAACGTAAAATATATGTAAGTATTTAGGATACGTAATACATTATATGCTTTAAAATAAATCTCATTTTTATGTATCAAGTTCTTATATGAGCGAACAATCATAGATAAAGAAAGAAAAATAAATAGATTCCTACATAAGATTACATAAACAATTTTGTCCAAATTTAAACAAATTTGTTTTTTGATATTCATATAAATAAAGTTTTATTATAATTTATATTTTAAAATATTTAAAAATACAATAAATAATGCATATTACTGATAACAATATAATTAAATTTAAAATTATAATTTATTATAAAATTATAATTTATAAATTATTTGTTCTATTAATATATTAAAATTATTATATATAAATATTATATTTAATTTCTAAATCTCAATTTTAAAAATTTTTAGCAGATAGATAATTTTTAATATCTACAAAATACTTAATCATAAAGATTATATGCTATTATATGCTTATATATATATATGATTATATGCTTATATAATCATATGAGTACAAGATACATTAAATTATCAAAATTTAATTCATAAAAGTTTTAATATCTAACATTTAATAAAATTTTTAATTTATATACGTACATAGAAAAGGCACCTTGAGCTACTTTGTCAGGAATTTTTGGTCCTATACAAGTTGGCAAGATATATGCATTTGGACCAGGTCCAATATCATCAAATTTTATTCTACTTCTAGATTTAATACTATAAGCAGGAGCTCTAATTTTGTGATTCATTGGTGGACATAGTTCTGGATAATGTGCTCCTGGCCCTGGTCCGAGATCTCTTACTAAGTAAATAAATATAATAATATAAATAATATCATTTATGAATTTATATTTTTTTATATTGATATATATTATCATTTTAATTATATTATGACAGTCTTTGATCTTGAAAAATTTGACGGGCAAGATTCATTCAAAAATTATAAAGTATTAAAATTTCTATACATTTATAAGAGATATCCTTAATAGATTTATGTACTATAATAAATATACATTTTTAATAAATATAAAATATTTGCAAAAAAAAAAA